>NC_060891.1:15666878-15871878 GCF_014805685.1 Silurus meridionalis | reverse complement strand
AATTATAACCCGAGCCAAGGTGAACGGCTCTCTCAGAGCATAAGGCAGGGGAGCTGTTCCACATCAGCACCGGCTTGTTTTATTCCCAGGCCCCACTGTTCAGACCAATTGCGTTTTGGCGTGAGAGCAGCAATCAGGGTCAGTGCGCAGGTCTCAAGCAAAGATATAGCGTTATCGATTTCACGGCAGTGGAGGGGGTGTGCGGCAGCTCGGAGCACTGCAGGCCCCTCTGCCTTCCTCCAATCAGAAAGCCAGGGGTCAGGGGTTGAGGGTCAAGCCTGTTTCACACCCGTCATGATGAATTGGACTTTGTTGGATTTGATCGCATGATACTCTGCATTTGAGAGGCAGGCCGCGGGGAGGCAATACACAACAGGTAAACATGCCTCCCTGCTGCGGCTGGGCAAGAAAACAAACACAACTCTCTATTTAGACTCTACAGCTCTGTCAAAAATCAGGCTTGTGAAACAAACAGCATTTACCTACTTTTGCAAACACTGCCTTTAAATACAGATGTAAAGATAATGCATGAATATGTTCTTTCATTTTGTGTTGCTGTGTTTTAAATGTGTAACCTCTTAAGAAAAGGTTCTCTGTGTTCAAAAATAAAATTAGATTTTGCATGATTTTCCACTAACCCCATCATGTTAGTCAATCACTTTTAACATTTGTAAAAAAATAAATAAATATTGTTTTGTACTTAAAGTCTCAGGGCTAATGTGCATAGGCTTGAATTTAAAAGCAATGCAAATGAATGCTTAAAGACAGAATTGTACAATAAGGCTGGAAGCTACATTAATAATAATATAATTATAATAATATAATAAACTTTCTTTCGGCTTCTCCCGTTAGGGGTCGCCACAGCGGATCCTCCGCACGTTTGATTTGGCACATGTTTTACGCTGGATGCCCTTCCTAACGCAACCCTCCCCAATTTATCCGGGCTTGGGACCGGCACTGAGAGTGGCTGGGGATGGTTCCCTGACCGGGAATCGAACCCGGGTCGCAGCGGTGGGAGCGCTGCATCTTAACCACTAGACCACCAGGGGACCATAATAATAATAATAATAATATAATCTGTAAATATGGCTATAAGTGATGGTTTATGTTATTTATTTAAAATCAACACAGGATAGCATACTCTTAAGCAAGCATTAAAAACGTTTAGGATTTAATAGAGGAATGTGAATGTCCTTGTTACTTGGTGAAGTAGAGATTGGTACTATGGCAGACAGACAGACAGACAGACAGACAGACAGACAGACAGACAGACAGACAGACAGATAGATAGATAGATAGATAGATTCAAACCATTAAAGATTTAAAAATATACTACATGGACAAAATTACTCAGATGTGCTACAATTAGATTTTTCTTTCACCTGAACTAGGAGACCCAAATCTGTTCCATAATGACACACAAAGTGAGCTCCTTGAAGATCTAGTGTACTTGGTTGGTGTGGAAGAGATTTAGTGGCCTACTACAACTCTGACCTCAATCCTACTGAAAACCTTTGGGATGAACTGGAATGATGACTGCACTCTGGACAATCAGTACCTGACTTGAAACATTTTTCCAGAAGAGTGGAAGTTATTATAACAGCAAATGGGGACAAAATGTGAACTGGGATGGTCAAAAAGCACACATGAATCTTATAGTCAGGTGTCCACAAACTTTTTTGTGGAGAGTATTTGCTCAGCATTTAAGATGTTGAGGTTTTCGTAAGATGTTGAAGTTTTTGTTGGGAGTGACGAGGATGGACAAGGTTAGAAATAAGTTTATTAGAGGGACAGCGCATGTAGGACGTTTTGGAGACAAGGTGAGGGAGGCAAGATTGAGATGGTTTGGACATGTGCAGAAGAGGGACATGGGGTATATGAGGATGGAGCCACCAAGAAGGAGGAAAAGAGGAAGACCAAGGAGGCGGTTTATGGATGTGGTGAGGGAAGACATGCAGGTAGTTGGTGTGAAAGAGGCAGATGTAGAGGACAGGGGGGAATGGAGATGGATGATCCGCTGTGGCGACCGCTAATGGGAGAACCCGAAAGAAAAAGAAAAAGATTTGTTCAGCATTTAGAAAAGATAGAAAAAATGTTTCACAATGAAAAGGAATAAAAATTAAGAATATGATACAAAAATAGTTTGTAATTTCCAGATTTCCAGTAACAAAAGACTAATAAGATAAAAGAGAAGGAGATGGCACACATAATGGTAATACTTCCTGGAATACTCTACTTTAAAACTTAATACATTAGGTGTCTAAAAAAAACAAGCAATACACATTTTCTGTATATTAAATAATGAACTACTGTATATTCCTAAAAATGTGCTGAAACATGTGCCAGTCACTCTAGAGTCTACACTTAACCATTTACCTCAAAACGATTACAATTATTTATAATATTATACAAGCTTGCATAGTTATAGAAATTCCCCAAAATACCAGGATCATTATCACTCCATGGGTGAATAGAGACTAAGCCCAGAATATTATTTTGAACAATAGACTTAAATCTCACTCAGGAGTTGCCCTTTCTATATAGCCAAAATTGTATATGCTGAGAGCCAGCTGTGTAGTAAATCAGCATTCGGCTGCACATTTTAGTGTATTAACTTTATGCACTGCTTTACTTTTCACTAAAAACAAGACAAATGGGTATCAATGGACCACTGAGCACAGACAAGCTAGACTAGATAATGTATATATCTTTGCTATACAGTGAAGTAAATTATGTGGGTTTTTTTTTTTTTTGCTGCTTCTCATTTCTATTTCTTACAAAAAAAGCTTTGCAACACTTTTCTCTAAAATGTTTGGACATAAATCATAATTGTGTAGCTTGTGAAATGTGCCGCTTTTCTTGCAAAAGCACATATTTAAGGTAGCTGAAGTGAGGTAAATGTGTTAAAGGGTGCTTGGAGAGTTTTGCAGATGAGTGCACTTTGGCACCGAGCAGTGGGTAAAGTGCCCAAAGGCGAGTAAGAAAACAGCCTTCCAGGAGCAACCTTCCAGAAAGAAACAAATGAACAATGCTCCAGCCAGCGGATCCTGTCGCACTCAGAAAAAAAGAGAGAGAAAAAACGTTGGACCTGGGACTGCTATAGCAACGCGTGATACAACACAGTGGTGTTTTATTCCCTCATCTCTCCAGCTCTCTGACACTATCATAGGCTCATGCTAACAACCTGAGAAGAGCCAAATCTACTGAATGTACAAGTTAATTAATGTTAAGCTAAGCTAATGCACATGCTAAGGTGGCTATAAATATGCAGATACAACCTGGCAGCTTTGGTTGTTCACATCAAGAATTGGAAAGTAGGATGGGGAACAGTTTCAGGAAGGGGCATTAGATCTTACCCTAGGATGGTTATTGTTTTTGCATATTTATTTTAGAAACTCCTGGGATTTCCGTGCACAGCAGTCTATAAGAAGGACACTGCCAAACATCTAGTAAGCAGCAAAAATTCCTTGTTGATGACAAGTCAAAGAAGAATGCACAAGGCCAAACCTAGAAGAATTCAAATAACCAGTCTATACAACCGCTGCGAGACAAAAAGCATCATAGTATGCACAGCACATCTAATCTAGGGGTGGTTAAGCTATAAAAGCAGATCACACCAGGTTCCACTTAAAAAAAAACAACAACAAATTGGACACTAACCGAAACTGGATCAAAATAATTGTCTGGTGTTTTATTTGTATTTATATTATTCCCATTTAAAGTGGGGTGATAGATAGATAGATAGATAGATAGATGGATGGATGGATGGATGGATGGATGGATGGATGGATGGATGGATGGATGGATGGATGGATGGATGGATGGATGGATGGATGGATGGATGGATAGATAGATAGATAGATAGATAGATAGATAGATAGATAGATAGACAGACAGACAGACAGACAGACAGACAGACATATTTAATTGAAAATGACAGTGAAGTTTTTTTAACTGTAAAATATCCAGACTCACTGTATGTGTGTGTGTGCAGCTTTTTACAGTCCACTAGTGGAGCTCTTATACAGGAGAGAAGAAATCGCTTTTCTTTCATGAAAGGCAGACCAAACTCCCCCAGCCAAATGCACAAAGCTTATATCCTTCTAAAGCTCTCTGGGAAAGAATCAGAGAAATGCATCATGGTGCCAGCCAATGAGCATCCAGCATCACACAAGGGCATTTTCTTGTTGCTACCTTTTTTTCACACAAGCACATGGGTTGTGGAACACCACTTACTGCAAAGCCGAGATGGATGAAAAGATAAAAATGTGTATGCAAAGGAAATATACAGCTAGCTCATGATCTAACCAGTGACCTTTTTTTTTTATAGCTGTAGCTGCAAGTGGTCTCTAACTGCAATGAATCCCCAGGTCCACTGCACAGATTCACTTTACTCGTCACCAATCGCTGAGGTCTGCTTGTACAAATGAACACACACTGCTCATAGGTAATTTATAGTCAGCCATGGGAGCTCCAAAATTGAGCCCCAGGCCCCCAAGCCTGAGATATGCAGTGCAGCATGAGCTCCAATTGCAGAGGAGGTCAGAGAAGGGAGGAAGGGACACGTGGAAGAGGAGTAGAGGGAAAGGAAGGTCACGCTTCATCAGGTTGCACCTTACAGAGGCCACGCATTTGCTAGCCAGTCTGGACATCGGAGAAATATGCTGTCAGTCCTCACCATCAGTCTAATCATTGCTGATTCCTTGGTGGAGAAAAAGAATGTAAATCAGCATAGCATCCTGCATGTTGGTTTTACTGACCTCTTAAACCGACACTAACCAGCATTTTGTACATTTTCTTCACACAATTACTTCAAGTAGACTTCATACAAACACTAAGTATATTAGTTGTTTCAAGCTGAGAATAGAGATCAATTCTTGGGCAGAAACGTGTACACAGAAGCTCGAAATGAATCATGCAATTATTTCCAATCTAGCAACGTTTTTAATCTTAATCCATGAGCTCATCTAAGTTGGATATCTTTTATGGCTGTGTCAAGCTTGCTTTCTATACTTTATATAATTACTCGCTTTTTAAAAAAAAAATTCAATCTTTTCTACAAAACTGTACATCACTGCATTCATGCTGCAGGTTTCCAGGCTGTGCTGCGGCTGCTCTCCCACTGGTCTTGCACTGTTCTCTGAGTGTAGGAGGAAGGCTCGCACTGTTGTTAACCTCTTATCAAACAGTTGCTAACACTCTAAATTGTTTCCCCCTCAGCTGAGACTTGGCAAGAACGCCTTTCATTCTTCCTTTCGCTCTTTCCATCTGCCTTCATGCAGCCTTCCCTCGGAGGCGGGAAGGGAAGAAAAAAAAAAACAGGTTGCGGCCAGAAACGCACGCCTGCGCTCTGCCTTATATAATTAATCAACTCGCCGTGAGGATATCGATAGACTGAACATCTAAAATTCTCCAGGCGAGCTTTCGCCTTAAAGCAAAAGAAGCCGAGCAGAGAGAGCGGCATGCGCCAGGATTGTCTCAGAGACTCGCTCGTCCTGCTGAGAGCAAGAAACAAAAAAGTGCAGGCGTTCGTTTATTCGGCAGACTCTCAGTGTTATACCTATAGCATCTCCATTCTTTATGCAAAATTGGAGAAAAAGATGCCAGCATAGGTGCATGAGAGTGCATATATTACGCACTTTAAGATCTAGCAACATGTGAAGTCTTCCTCGCTTTCCATCTGTCTCTCTCTCTCTCTCTCTCTCTCTATCTTTCTCTCATCCTCTGCCAGTTGGTGCTGTTTTGACAAAACACTGCTAATGAAACAGTAAGCATCCCACTGGTCCTACGCCTTCTTTCTGGGATAGCAAATTAATTTTTCCTCTGTACTGATTAAAAATTTACCTACCACATGCAGCGGAGCAACACTGAAATATGCAAATCTTTTCCTTTTTTCCCCCCACTCTACTTATCTCCAGATCAAATGTTGCGGAGATGTATACTTCAGAAGTAAAGCCTGTGTGCTGAGATGGAGAGAATTTTTATTTTACAGTGCAAATATCAGCACCTTTTCTCATATGTTTATCAAAGTGCAACATTTATATCAGAGAGGGCAGAGGACACAGTTGTGTGAAGTCAAATCAAGCACAACACATGGAAAGGGAGGGCATGCAATATCTATACACACACACACACACACACACACACACACACACACACACACACGTATATACACATACTCATACACACAATTTTAAATTGGCCTCAGAGAAGTGGATGGCAAAAAAGTGGATGACTCATCACAGTAAATCTGAAGTATGCCTGTTTTTAAATAATATTCCTGCGAAAATTCCCATGCAAGCATATTACAAACGGTGTCGACTGTAACTGTAATTAGAATCGTTCATACCTCTTTTACTGCACTGTCAAAATGGAGTGCACCGTATTAAAAAAACGGCCAACGTTCATAACATCGTGCTGAGCAATTAAGTGAACAATGCGAAAAAGATTTAAACCAGTTTCCAAAATCCTGGAGACACAGCTAAAAGACCCTAGATCCCATTAAAGTATTTCGGAAACGAAATTATGAAACAATGCTTCTTAAAGGGGGCACAAAAAAAAATAATGATTTCAATCACCTCCCTATTTGAACGTGGCACTCCGCTAATTAATTCTGTTGAAACGAGTCTAATTAAATTGGCCTAATACGAAGCAGCTGACTGCCATCTCTGCACGCAGACGTGGCGCTTGTAATAGTCAGGTTATCTGTGCAGTCCACAGCCACAGTGACAAGCTTAAGCCGTGTAAATACAGCCTCCTCGCACTCCTGCTCCGGCATCAACACGGCCGTACTGAGAGCATGCAATTCCCACAGCTTTACTCCCCTGGCCCTCCCCCCAATAAAAAAAAGGGTGAGCCAGAAGAAGCGGCCGTTCTCGTGCTGAGGGCCCATATTGTTCGTTTTGTTTAATTGATAGGGAAAAATAAATTTCAAGTCCCTCTTTTAGCACCTTCCTTTGGAATAGAGGACCCAATTAAGGGCTCTCAGACAAAGGGAGATTTGGAGTGGCAAAGCTCTCCTCTCTCTCCCCGAACACTTTCCCATGACAGAGCGGGAATTCCTTGACTCTGGAGTCACACAGACACAGAGAGCTCGAAGAGTCCGACCTTCTAAATAGAGAGAGAAAGTGTGTGTGTGTGTGTGTGTGTGTGTGTGTGTGTGTGTGTGTGTGAGAGAGAGAGAGAGAGAGAGAGAGAGAGAGAGAGAAAAACTGATAGAAACAGGAAACTAAATAAAATGATTTCCTGTGAGAAATAAAGTCGTGAGCAAGAAAGAAATACTATTTCATGAATGATCGATCACGCAAACACTTTTTCATGATTTTTCCAAAATCATGACACCTGTTAACGGCAGCATCTCCTGAATAAAATGCAAACTTCAGTCAAAATATACCAGCCAGCAAATTTAATTCAGTAAAACTTGAATTAACTTTCAAATAAAAAGCAAATATTAAAACTATATGGTAATTTAGATCAGTTTTTAAATGTGTAGAATTATAATATGGTCTTCTGAAAATATAACAAACTTAAGTGTATAGTAAACAGCTATCAAATCCAGACTTGCATATTTAATTCCATTCAGACACACAAACTAGCATTTAATATGGTAAGCTAATTATAGCTTATTGTACAAAAATATTGATTCATACTGTATGACTACTGTTTCTGTTGTACTTTTCCTCCTGGCTTAAAACATCTCTGACATCAGCAATCAAGGTCACAAAAGCCTAAGCTTCAAGGTCAAACAGGAAGGTTCAGTAATAGAAGCATTCAGTCAAACCTACTGAATAGGCAATACTGAGGATTATTATTAACCTCCTGCAAAAGCAGGCATCTGCGCTTTACTGTGGAAAACAAACTGTTCGTCCTTTCTTCCTTAAAGAATGCAGGAATGAAAGGAAATGTATAGCTACTAAAATTGTGAATGGGTATAAGTAAGGCAACAGTTTTAAGGCCGACCTAAAGGTTCTCCTTAGATCTGCGAATATCCTCTAAAATAAAATCCATAATGAAGTTTAAACAGGAGTAAAGTAAACTAAAGCAAAAAATAAAGGTGCCAGAGATATGATCAGAGAAGGGTACACATTTTTTCATCAATAAATTGAACGCCCTGCTTATATAATATATGTACTGTATTTAGGTCAAAAGTCTGTGTCTGTTTTGTGTCTAAAAGCTGAAGCTTGAAAAAACATAAGAAAATACATAATAAGCTTTTTAGGAATATTTTAAGAATATTACTTTTATTATGAAACAATTTGACAACCTTCTTTGACCCATACGTAGTGTATGCTAAATATGCATAATCAAGGACGGATTTTTTAAAAGGATCTTCAAAAAACTAAGCAGAGGCAGTGCAGGCTCAGTTCTGTGTCTCATGGGAAAGAGGTGTGTGAAGTGCTGTTTGTGTAGGCATAAAAAATAAAACTGTGTACTGGCTGGATGTGTGTGAAAGCAGGCTGAAATCAGTTCCCTTTGTCTCTGAATTATCTGAAAAGAGCGCAGCTAACTGAGGGCTGCGCCTCAGCTGAAACCCTGTTTGCACTGCCAGCCCGCCTCCGAATCAGCTCTTTCTGCTCCAGCTACTGACCCATTAAGTATATTGTGTACATATGCAAAAAGGGACACAGGCAGGTGTCCGGGCCTGGTGCAGCGCGAACACTACTGCTATGTGTTTCCCCTGTTCTGTTACTGAAGGACAGCAGAGGAGGAGAGACAGAGAGAAAGGTGGGGGATGGGGGGGATGACTAGAGAAAGAGTATCAGACAGAGAGACAGTGAAAGACACATACAGACAAGAAAAAGCAAGGATGCAGCACAGAAAATCAGAGCGAGTGAGTGAGGAAGTGAAATAAAAAGAATGAGACAAAGTAAAAAGAAAAAGTCAGTGAGGCAGGCAGAGGCAGACGAGGACGGGTGGCCGGTAAGGATCGTGTCCTCTAGCTGGCACTCTAATGCAGTTGCTTGTAAACCAGCAGTCTGATGGACGAGCGTCCTTCCTCGCTTGCTCTAATCAATTTATTTAGCAACTAAGATAAATATCCTGCACTGACATAGGGGGATTAGGGGGGGTTCACTGGTCCAACTACGAAACGCGCTGCTGAAGCAAGAGGGGCATTAACACAATACATGTCGTCCATTTCTCCTTGTGACTGACTGAGGCCAAGAATTTGAAGTTAAACTGAGGTGTACTGTATATGCAAATATTAGAGAAAGTGCTGATATAATGTGATCTAATAGCATACTGTACAGATAGGACCTTAAATTATTGTATAATACTCTGCTGGTTTTGGGAATAGCTTTGTCTCATTTGATATGTGAATTTTGTTCATTCCAAAGGGAAATTCATGAAATTTGGGGCATCCTGTATACATTTAGAGCGAGTCAGATGTAGTGTATTAATGCTCTATAAGGACAAAAGTAATGGTACACCAGATTTTCCCAGCCCTTTGTGGTTCTTTCTCAAACTGATATCGCAAAGCTGAAGACGCACATTAGTGTAGAGTGTCTTTGGATGCAGTAGCATGAAATTTTCCCTTCACTTGAACCTGGAGACCCAAACCGGTTGCAGCATGACAATGCACCTGTGCACAAAGCAAACTCCATGAAGATATGCTTTGCATGGGTTGGAGTGGACAATCTCTTGCAATATGAACACCTTTGTGATGAATGTGAATGCTGACTGCCCCCCAGGCCTTGTCATCTCACTTCACAATGACTTTAGTAACACCCTCGTGTCTCAATGAGCAGAAATCTCCACAAGCACACTCCAAAATCTAGTGGAACATCTTCCCAGAAGAGTGGAGGGAACTATAAGAGTGAATTGGGACTTAATGTGGATATATTGGACATTATTAGCACTCAGTGGTCACAGTTTACATTGCCAGCAAATGCCTGGGGTTTAGGTTTTAGCTGAAAAGCCAACACACAAAGAGACACCACCACAACCACCACATAGAAAACCGATTGCGCAGTTCTTAGAAAGAAAGTTAAGGAAGGAAGGGAGAAGTCTAAGGAAGTAAACTTGGCCACGCTCTGTGGGTGGGAAGGATGTCATACTGTCTTTCCCCTGTCAATCACAGCAAAACTAGTCCATCTTGAGCATCTATGAGCTTGTGCATGTGAATTGCTTTCCTCTGAGTGTGGTTTACTGCTTTGTGAGGCCTCATGAGAAGCGGTTTACAAGATATGCCTGGCTCGCTTTACATGTCTGCTAAAGTTGTAAAGTGTCTTCACATGTGTTAGCCCTTCCCCAGGTGGTAGTTGTTATATGACCGGACAAAGAGTTCGCTCGTGGGTGGGGAATGGCCGCTGAGCCCTGGTTTTCAATGATTTAATGATCTGAGGCAATCGGTCATTTTTTTTTAGTGTTTAATCTGAAATGGAGCTTTATTTAAAAAAGCCAGGTTCTGCATACCACATAATTTAAAGTACACAATTCGGGATGCGGCTGTCACCACCCTCAAGTAAAGACTATATTCAGTGTAGTCCACACCCTCGGCAAGAGGAATACTGAGTGTTTGTCACTGACACCAAGTCCAATGCTGCGTCAGCCTCCTGGTGTGCATCAAACGCAAGGTGGTGTTTGCACCATGCCTGACATGACCCATGAAACCAAATGAGTTGTGACAAAAGGGAATGACTTTAAGAGAACCGCTATAATCATTTATAGTAGCTTCTAATGCGTATAAACACAGCAATCAGAAATACAGGACCAGTGACATTAGCTTAACTCCAATATATCCAGATCCTGTCACCAGAACAATGCTTCATCAGTTGCTAGAAAAAAAAAACACCATCAGCGCATAACGCAAACCTGCCTTTCCTCCCACTCTGAGGTGAGTCATTTGCCGTGCAGCGAGCTTCTCCCCAGCTGGGAGCTGGAGAGTCTTCAGCTGTCGGTTTGATTGCTCTTGCCTGAGGCATTAGGTTCAATCCACCATGTCGCACCTCAGTAGTTCTGCATAGACGGCTGAAATCTGACTCAATTTACCGTGGGGATTTGTTAACTTCTACATACATTTAGCCGTGAACTTGGTCAGCTCAAATTGATAAACCTGTTGCCCAAACAGTAGTGTGCACTTTTATAGAGCAGGATTTCTGAAAGAGTCGCTTCTCTCATCCCATCTTTCTCTCTCACTGTATCTTTCTGTCAAATTCCTGCTAAATTGTTGTGTAGTCTTGGTTTGGTGTGTTTCTTTCCTTTCCTTCTCTAGCAAGAAATTAGGACGTAAAGTTTCATTAGCGAGACGAGAGGAAGAAATCGGAACGTTATTAACCCACTGGAGAGTGTGGTCATGCAGTGGCCCCTCCAGCCACAAAAAGCCAATATCAATCTCCCAGCAGTGATGAATTCCTATTTCAACTCTTAAATGATAGATTTTGTTTTTTTATAAAAAATAATAAATACGGTGAGGAAAGGGCAGAAATAGGAAAACACGCTGAAACCCAAGAGGGGAGCAGAAAAACAGTTATTTAAATGTAAATAAATAGGAAGTTTATCTTCTCTGTCCCTCTTAAAGTTTGGCTGCTTTATCTTGGAGCTCCTGTGGTTTTTCTCTCTGCAGCAGCTCAGTCTATTACGCAGTGTGTGCTGCAGGTCATGGTGGATGGTGCTGGGGCGGTCGTCCACAGCCTAGTCCTGCCTGCCGGAATTAATGTGGTTGAAGACCAGGCTGGCAGCGGCATTGCTATCAGCTTCAGACCATTACCACATGTCATTTGTCATTATGTAGGATACCACAATACGCCAACATTTAATTTTCTGCTGTACTTTATCGGTAGTGAGACTTTCCCTCTGTCTCTGTCTCTTTCTTTTTCTCTTCCTCTCTCTCTGGTCCATTGTCTTTGACCTATCTACATAAAACCCAGGAAGACGGATGGTAGCAGAAGCTCTGTTCCTGACAGGCCTGAGTCCGCTGACAGCCTCAGTGCCCAGAGGAGCAGTGAAGCACTGCCAAACATGCCAAGAGTCACACCCAGGGAACGACTCAGAGGAAGCACTGATCTGGGACCAGTCTTAGTCTTTCCTGTGCCAATAATGGATTTATAGACAGACAGGGACTTTAATCCAACATCAGCACTCCTGATGTGAAATGTGCACTTGTCTAACTACTGAAGGATCTGAGATGAGTTTTTGCCCGTTCTGTGCTTTGCTGGTGTGAGGTCGGGTTTTTTCGGCTCTCCTTATGCGAGATAATACTGAAGAAAGGCCAATTCTACATTCTTCACTTAGCTGTTCAGCTCTCCTGCACATATGCACAGCAGCAACAGCTGAGATGTTACCCAGAATATGATGTAACATTCTGCTGATGGAAAGAATACATTTTAACATCCATTTAGGCCAAACTAAGAGAATGGCTCAGAGGGAGAAAGTGTTACATGTGTCTGTGATGTGTGGTATTGCTCTGTCTAATGCAGCATGAAAGACAGATGAGAAAATGCATAATAGACTGCAGCTATACAAAGCTCGAGTCTGGACAATATAAAACAGCAAACGTGGAGATATATTTTAAGACTAGAGATGGGTTGAATGCAAAGGTGTGCAAAGGAGGTAGTGAGCTGAAAAGAGTGTGTGATGTATCTGGGGGATGGAGACGGAGAAGACATCAGAGACTGGTCTGTAACCCAAGCCTTATAAGCACAGTTATGTTAATAAAAGTGGGAAAGCATTCAGGTTCTCAAAGGGAAAAAAGGTAATCTACTAACAAAATATTCTGCGCCCACATTTCCGGCAAAAGAGCCAAAAAAAGGTAAAAAAAAAAAATACTACCTGAAAATTTTCCCTGTTTTCCCTGAGGATGATTCCTGTGCAGATTTGAAATTCAACCTGAAACCAGCTAAAATCCAACACTTGGTTGTGGATTTGGGTTTAGTCCTAAATAACCCCAATTTCAGTTTCAGGCCAGGAATTTCAATTCAGTGTACAAAAAAATGGTGTAGCCATTTTCAAATTTAGTAAATCCATCCAAAGCTTTGAGCTAACATTAACCATGACCTTTAGGTTCATAGACTTGTGTGTCATTCAAACACAACTCATTTAATTCCACAGCATGTCTCCAATGTACTGAAAACATTACAGGTAGTAGTCTACCCAACCATTTGTGTCATTTGAGTAGGACAGCCATCACCTTCGATAAGATTTTAGCTGGCGATTGACCCGTTTCAATCTTTACAGTAAATTGAGCATTCATGTTTCTACTTAGAGAATAGTGTCCCTGCTGCTATACTCATGTCCTCCACTCAGACTCTTTCAGTGATCTGCCCTGCCTCATCCACAGTCGCACTGCTAACCCACTCCACCGCTCACATATATCTGCATGAGCAAATGTAAGTCCATGAATGACAGACTTCACCTTTGTTGGAGGTTAAACAGACTTGCCATGAAGATCGCCAAAGCTTTGGTGGAAAAAAATTTGCTTTTTACCCCATCTATAGTACAGTATATATCAAAATCAGTTTTCCCAGACATAGAGCGAGATGCTAACGCACATTTAGTCAGACGCCTTAAAACCAGCCAAGGTCTTTCTCATCAGTGCTGAAATTCAGTCAGCACAACTGCCATTAATAAGGCAATGAGAGGACAGTCTAGAGCACTCCTCTGATATAAATCTGAAGGCCACTATTCTCAACTCTCTCCAAGAGCAATAAAGACAAGAGCTGAATGCCTTTTAAAGTGTGCTTCGCTTTAACACCACTCAAATTTACTGTTTTAATTAAGCACACTATCATTTCAAGCGTTATTTGGGGTACTTGACCAGTGTATATATTCTCCTCTGTATATGTGTACAGCGCAACACGTACGGGTTCGCATAATAATAATAGTATTAACAATTATAACAATAATAAATATCCCTGGTTCTCATGCAATGTTTCTGGGATAGGCTGCTCATCCACAGCAACTCTGAGCATAGGACAAAGCGTTAACGCATATGATACTTGAAAAGGTAACCCTTTTGGATCATAAAGCCAAAGTACACGCCTTAATCCGTGTATTCAAATTTAGACATAGCATCAGTAAAGCAGTCCATGCACTCGTAGACATCCGGACTCTCACAACAACTAAGAACGAAGATTTGAGATAATTTTGGACTCTGTTACCCATGAAGCTACTCTTAGCTACAGGTGAATGTGAGATGCTCGGTAAAAGCAGCATTTCTCTCTGCTAAGATGCTGCCATTCATCAGCCCACAGCTTCCAGCTCCAAGCTAGGGTTTCAGCTCCATTACTCTCTTCTGCTCTTTCAGTTATCCCTCTTTACAACACTCCCCCCACCCTTCACATTCAAGTTATCCCCTATTTTTCTGCTCAAAGACCTCACGCTGTGGCTGTGTCCAAGCCTTCAGCTCCCATTCCACTTACTCTTTCATGTCTTGTGTTGATCCAGACCCATTTCACGTCACTCTCTATAATTACCAGTTTGTTTTCGGAGTGCTGGGATGGACGGATTTTGTTTCAAAAGGCAGTTGGACATACGGATTAAAATAAGATGTAAACATTAAAATTCAAAGGAAGAAAAAGCATCCTGAGATTTTTTTGTGTGTGTGAATGTGTGTGTGTATACATATGTGTGTGTGTGTGTGTGTGTGTGTGTGTGTGTGTGTGTGTGTGTGTGTGTGTGTGTGTACTGCAATCAATATCACTGCTCTGAGAGCTGTGGTTGAGCCCAGTGAGATTGGGATGAATTCAGTGTGCCTGAACACATCACTAAGCTTTGAGTGTGGGTCTGCCAGCTAGTCAGGAACGGGGCTCTGACTGAACAACACTTAAAGCATTCAGCTACAGCCAAGCAAGGAAGGGAGGGAAGGACAAATGGAGAATGAGAGAAGGACAGAGACAGTGAGGGATGGGCTGCAGGAGCATAGCCTTGGTGAAGAAAAAGTGTGTTTGTGGGGGGTGGAAGAGGAGGGGCACAGGGTGCAGACAGACAGACAGCAAGTCAGAGAAAGGAAAAGGAAGATGGACTTCCAACAGGAATAAAGGCCTGATGAAATGGGACTCCCAGAGACCGATGCTGGCATACAATGGCGCATTAAGTGAATGAGAGGATTAGGAAATGTGTGCTGCCAGTGCAGCAGGACAGACAAGTGAGCGCTGTTCTCCTGTATGACAAGCCACACCCAAGGGCCTAGGATTCTCTGAAAGGTGGAGGAGCCATTTCATTCCATATCTCCGCTCCCATCGCCCACATTCATCTTGCTCAGACAACTTGCTCCAATCCATAAAACAGGCATTAATATGAAGCTATCACCCGGCTAAGAATTTTCATTTTAACTGACAAGGTGCCCCATTCATCATAGGCAGTAAGTCTCTGTGCTCCTGGACTGCCAGTGAGGAGAGGCAATGCTGCTGCTGTTAAGTCAAAGCATATAGACTCTGTGAGGAAAAAAAGGCTACAAAGGTGTTGGAGCTGAAGTTGTCAGAGGATAAGCACTTCTTTTTTTCATACCACACAAGAAGGTTCAGAATGGTGGCTGAATCTGGACAAAGCAGGAAGAGATTTGGCCTTCACAATAGCAAGTGCCGATGACCGCTTATTTTCTAGAGAAGTGTATAATACTGACCCACAGTTACAGTAATAGCAGCATGAGGCATGGAGACAAAGTGATAAGTAAAGATATTGATATTCTGTGCAAGAAACCTAAAGGAAGGGCTTTAACAAGCAATTCCTCACTCTAGGCTTACAGCAAAGGTTCAATGATGTCCCTCTAGTTTAAATTGTAATACTTACTTGTGTTTAGCTTTTATGTAGTAACATTTAAAAATGAAACAAATGCCATGTCTGGGTTTTTAGTATTTTATTATTATTATTATTATTATTATTATTATTATTATTATTCAGTTACCAAAAATTAGGTTGAACAAAGAGAAAAGCTAATAGTAAGATGTTGGATGTCTGATCAGAAGTTCATGAGTTCGAATCCCATCACCACCGAGCTGCCAATGCAAAAGCCCTTTACCCTCAACTGCTCAGTTGTATACATGAAACAATTGCCGCTCTGTATAACAATCTCCGTAATGCAGTAAATGTAAATGTAACTTCACACACTATATAGTGGTTTGTGGTTGTTGAGAGCAAAAACACACTGTGCTACATTGTTAGGACCGTTACTGTTACTGTTACTGTTAGGAGACAATAATGAATAAAACTCATATGTTTTTGTTTTCCTTTGGCCTGTATTCATGTTCTTAACTAGCCAATCTTTTATCATATTACCTCAGATAGTTTTTTTTTTAAGTTAACTTAGAGCTATTTCTGACAACTGGACTGGGCAAAACATTAGAGCTTTTACTTGCCCGGTGGGTTAGTTATTAAATTAAAGCATCATTAATCCACCGTTACTGTATAGAACACACTGTAATCAAAGACAATAAAGAAACGTGCATTTTGCCTGACCTAAACAACCTTCCCATTAGTGACCCCCAGTGGCCCAGATGTTGCAAATGAATTAAATGACACCTATTCTAGATCAAAAGCTAAAATAAAAATATATTATATAATAAACATAATGATCCTACCGCCAACCTTATTATGTATTGACTCTTAAAATCCAAATTCGACCATTTTCATAAAAAAACTAAACAAACGAAAACCCTCACATGGCTTTCTGGTCAATTTGGTCACTTACACCTTGTCAATAAAAAAAAAACCTCTTTCAGCATTACAGGACATAATTCCTACACACTTTCTAAGCCCCCCAGAAACTGCCTCAACTGTATGTCAGTGGGCTCATTAAAGAATTTGCATCGGAGCATGGGACAATATGCGCAGAGCAGGGGGTTAAACAGCTGAGCCAAGATGACGCAAAGCAGGAGAAAACAAAGTGCTCTAAATATCTGCAAATGGTCTCAGCAGAACATTAGCAGCGTATAGAGGGCCATAGGGAAGACAGAAGATTCATTTTAATGAGTGTCACAACTTAACAAAAATGTTCTCTGTCTCCATTGTTGACAATTTTGCTGGTTTTATCGTAAACAAGCAGGGAGAAATATCTTCTGACAGCATCGCCTTGATATGGTAAACAGGAGGGCTTTGAAGTGTAGCGCCAAATTATACATTGCTGAAGTGAGATTTTTAAGATTATTCTTGTTATATCTAATGACGCAGCTCATCAGAAATACACACACTGACATTTGTAGCCTGAAAAAAATATTTACAAGGGTCCTCCAAACACACACACACACACACACACACACACACACACACACACACACACACACACAGAGAGAGAGAGAGAGAGAGAGAGAGAGAGTATAATGAATGGGGCATGGTTTGGGTTATGGTATTACTCAAATATTTATGATGAATACAGGCCTGCATGCCAACGGAATTGTAGGACTTCCTGTGGAATGTGTCTGAGCCAATGAATCTGGGCACACAGTAGGTGCCAGCCTTCACAGTACCCTCCCTCTCTCTCTCTCTCTCTCTCTCTCTCTCTCTCTCTCTCTCACACACACACACGAACACACACCCTCCTTCCTCACACAGCAGATGCTGTGCTCATCTGGTGTGCTACACAGTAACTGTCAAAATATTGATGCACAGCTCAGTCACACACTGCTATCTTTTAACCCTTTGTGACTTGTATACTGTTTGTGTCTGAATTAGTCGTTATGTTTCATCTCAAATAAAAATATTTTTATTTTTTGTTCCATGCACCTACTGCTTTCAGAACTGATACATTTCAAATTCTGGGTTTCTTGATGTGAGCCTGATTATTCCAGAATGCACTAAACTGAGGTCAGGAGTTATTACACAGATGGTTAACAGATTTCATATCCTAGCGCCTGCTGAACTGGCACATCGGCTCTTCTGGGCCTGACACATATCTGACAGAGATCTGTACACAAGTAGTACACACAGTGCCAGTACCACCCCCTCCACCCCCTAGTCCTCGCCTGAGGCACATAGTCTCTAGCCTTGTTTACTCTCTCACTCACACAAACACATTTGCTTCTTGGGTGCGACAAACATACAGTCAATCCAGAAACATATCAACCAAAACAGATCAGCCCTCTGCGATATAGACCGAGTAAAAGAGAGCAGTCCCATTTTTATACTGTAATACACTAGTGACTTTTCGTAGCCTTTCTAATTTAAAGAAGAAAAAAATTTAAGAAGCACCTGCGGGTAGAAAAGTACGTTGTGCCACATAAAGTGACCCACTTCATCAAGATAAAGGTACACATGCTGTCAGAATGAAGAAAAAGCCTGCAGACTAGTGTAAGAGGAAATTTTCTGGCTGACCAGCCGTAGAGATGCACTGTTCTGATTGGTTAAATGTTAGGGTTCCCAACATGTACTCTATTCAAAGAGTCATAACAACATTGCAAAGTTTTCTTGTGTAACCCCCAAGATTTGGCTTCTTTAAGGCAAATCCAATGTTAGGAAGCTGGGGTCAGAGCGCAGGGTCTGACATTATACAGCGGCCCTGGAAAACAGAGAGTTAAAGAACTTGCTCAGGGGTCCAAGCGTTGCAGTTTGATGATACTGAGGCTTAAACACAGACCTTGCAATGAGCTACCACTTCCCCTTCGATTTGATTCCATACAATGCACTGCCTGCTTAAATAGGAAGTAGGAGTGACATAGTATTGAAGTGTGACAATACTCTGTGGAGATACAACACGCACACACACACCAGATTCACATTTGCGCTAAGACTGAGGTAGTGACATATGCAAGCAATGAAATGCTTCATGTTGGTAAAACACAACTGCGACCTAATACAGCTACAGCCTCCCTCTTCAAAATGCACAAACGTTTTTTTTTTTTTTTTAATCAATCTAGAGACGTTTGGAAAGGGAAGAGTGCATGAAAAGAAACCGAGCCAAAACATGCCAATAGAGCATGTTTATTGCTAACAAGCCTCTTCTGTTGATACTGTAGAATAAGACCTGCCTCTTGGGGCAAGACATATACATTCTAAAGAGCAGTTAATTGGTTCACAAAGGTGTGATAAACTATAAAATGAAAATGAGAATATCTCTCAAACTATTTTATATATAGTAGTTTTTCATATATACTATCACATTGGTCCTGATAGCACTAAGAAACACTTACAGATTTTGTGGGCATTTTAGCTATTATATTTGGATCTAAATGGTTTGCTTTCTTGCCTGAAAAAAACATTTTGCAGAAATAACACTCGCTTCCATAGAAACAGGAGTCTGAGTGGTAACAGGGAAGATGAATGGCTATTGTTTACGGAATTATTGGTAAATTGATGACCTATTAGCTTCGTCTACACCTTGGCTTTGTTTGCCATTTTAATCCTGGGGGACCTAACTGCTTTGCTTGAGGTCTACATCGCAATGCGTGGAGTTTATAGCATCCTGGGTAGGCCATCCCTTCATAGCTGTGGCTGAAAGTACGCACAGCTATTGAATGGTCGAGAGAATTTTTCTGGCCAACCTTCGAGGCTATAGATCACAGAGGTATAGCAAAAAGCTGGGGATTGCACAGAGACTTGCTGCCTTGTGGGGAGAAAAGGTGTATTAGATATGATATGTTAAAATCTAATTGGTGCAGTCAGAAGGCCATGATAAGGAGAGGGGAGGAAGATTAAGTTGAGCTATCAGGGATTCTATGAAGCTGCAAAATGGCTCACACCAGATAACGATGACGGCACTTCAAAACATCATCGGCAGAAGCAAGGTGACATGCCTGGTCTAGGTCCTCCTCTTTCTTACAAAGAGGAGAGACAGGGTTAGCCAAAGATGAGAAGAAAAGGGAAGAGGGGGAAAGATTGAGAGAGAGAGAGAGAGAGAGAGAGAGAGAGAGAGAGAGAGAGAGAGAATGCTTGCATAGTCAACATAGCTTTTGAAACATGGGCTTCTTGTTGAGACACGAGGTGCTATAATACTAGGAAATATGTATGCTAATTCAAATGATATTTGTTAAAGTGTGAATCATCATGCGTTTCCATCAACCATTCTTGTGTTAAAATTCTGAAGAAAGCATTAAGATGGCATAATCAAAGATCCCCAAGCTAAGCACAGTCATGGCACACTGAAAAGCTTGTAAAATCCATCAAACATGTTTGTCATGATTTATTTACCTCAATATTAGAATACCAAAATTATAATGTTTTTGCTTTACTTACGATGTTCTCTTCTAAAACATTTAAATAGTAAAAAAAAAAAAAAAAAGCACTTGGGAAAGTTTTCACTTTGGTTTTACACCAAATAAGAAACCAATTGGGTTCACACAAAAAAAAAAAAAAAACATCTAGTTGTCCAACAGAACAAAATGCTTTACACTCAGTCCAGATGAACTTCAAAGTAAATGCACAACCCTGAAAGCTTGAATGACAGAAAATGGTATAAGCCATGCTAAAATGAGGGCCTGCCATTGCTGTGTGCTTTTTATTTCTTTTTTCCCCACTTTTTTGTTCCATGGTCTTCATTTTTGCCCGCCCACAAATCCTTTGGGATCTGGAACCGATGTCTAGCACCTAGATGAAATTGCATATTGCACTGACTGAACTTTGATGATGGCAATGAGAACGCAGTCCGAAAAGGCGATACCTTAAATGTTCAAACTGCGGGAATAAATTAAAAATTAAAAATTAGGAATGCGTGATGCAACACAGTGTACAGAAAGCAGTAGCGGTGCACAGACGATGCATGAACACTAATGTTCGCCTTGTACTATATATTGTGGTAGGGAAGCGATTCAAAGATGTAAAAATAGTAAAATACATCAAACACTAGTTAGTTAGGATTAAAATGATTGGTACAGTAATGCATATGTTTAAGTAGGCATGCTGAATAATTGTTATTTGATTGTCCAAAAATAAAAGATAATTGAATTGCCAAAATAAACCTTTGTTCTTCTGTAAAACAAACTAAGAAGTGGACTGTAATCAGAACGCCGCATTACAATTGGAAATAAAAGCTTACAAAAGTGTTTAAAACATTTTTATTTTCGATTTATGAAGACCCAAACATCCAGTCAGATCTGGGATTGTCTTCTTTTTGCCAGACTTTATATCTGCATATTATAACACCAGATATCAATTCGGATGACGGTGAGAAGCTTGAATACAAACTGATCGACTTCAGTCACGCAGAAAATTTTGCTCTTCAGCGTTTTCGACGCCGGGCCAATGCTTATAGAGCGACAATGTATTTTTTTTTTTCTATTCGAAAGTCTTTAGGATGTATTTAAATGAGAGATTTAGTTAATGAGTTTGGGCAAACTCTGGAACAGTCTTTTAAGCATTATCATTCTCATTAATTTTCAGAATTACCCGCTGTGTTGTGATAGCTGTCATGGACTTCAGACTTCAATTAATTAAATACTACATATGTATATAAAATATACATATACGTGTGTGTATGGACTGGGGGGGTTTGTTGTGCGAATGTGACTAATGGTATAGGAATGAGAATATGTTTGTGTATGTATAAATGTATATGTCAGTGTGTGGATGGAAACAAAAAACAGTTTCTTTGAAAAATTCTGCAATTTATGGTTTCTCATGAGCACACAGCTAAGCCCTAAGATAAATATGCAAATGCACAAAAAATGCCAATAGAAGGTTTTTTTTTTAAATTAATGTATTCAACAACTCCAAGGCAGGGGAAACAATGTCCTTTAGGACTAGAGTCAGGAACAAGGATCTCTCCTATTACACTCTTTAATACAGGGCTACAGGGATTTCCTCAATCCAGTTTGCTTCCACTGTTTTGATAAAATGCACTTTACAAGAAGTTTGGACTTATTATCAGATATGCTAAAGAGTAATAATAGCATAACACTTTTGGATTAGAAATCGTCGTAAGGTAACAGATGCGGATGTAAGGCCTTGGCAGTCGAACATATTCAAAGGAAAGCAGAATCCCAGCTTTTGTTGCATAGCAATCATCTAATAGGTAAACAATCACCATGTTTTCGAGCCATTTCATGTGGGGGAGAGTGCACATCGGAGACATCGGTGCATCATTTCTGCTTTATCTGTCCACTGTTCTTGTAAAGCAGGAACAATTAACCCTGCCTTCAGCGTGATTGATATAGGCTTTGCTTTCAATTTGTTCCACTACACAGATCATGAAATTCGCAATGTGCCCATCCTTATTGACCTGCACTTTCAAACACACAGGGCTACAACATGACGAAAGGAATTAAAGAGAAGAGAGCCGCGCAGCCATGAAATAACGTCTTAAAAAGGAAAAAAAGAAGAAAAAAGAGGGAAAAAGAAACAGACGTGACCTCACAAAGCCTTGACTATTTCAAGTGCACTCTCTAGAAAGTTCTTTTCTATTCAATTAAAAAAGTTTTTTATATCTTGCTTTTTCATCAACGTGCTGCCTGAAAGCAGGATGCGAGCTTTTAAACCACTGGGGTGGTTAGGGGGGACAGCAATGTTGTAAATAGGGTTCACAGTTTTCATTTCAAACATTTTCAAATGTGAGCTGCTAAGCTAAGCCTGTAAATCATTAAGACATAGCATTTCAGCACCTCTTATAGACATTGTAACGTTATATAAAACGTTCACAAAAATTATATACTGTTGGCTATCTATTATCAGGCATTTTTGTGAGTGACTAACAATGTCTTACAGAGTGTAATTTCATGTAGGCCTGAGATCAAATATGAAAGGAAAAGGGGGGAAGCCTCATGCCTTGAGCTAAGGATGAAGCTTTTACATGCAGGTAAGAGAAACTTACCCACCTTCAGGCACCAAATGCATGAGACTATATATCATTTGAATGTAATGTATCTGCTCAGATATAACCAGGAACATCAATGTATACTCATCCAACAAAATAAAACTTGTAAATAAAATGTAAAAAATTATCGTTTCCCATTTGCGTAATTAAAGCACAAATAAGGATTTGTGTACTCGTATAGATTTTAACTTAATATTTAAAACAAAGCAATTTTCCCCCCTTCTGAAAAGCTTCTAAGCGTGTTTACTTTAGCTTCTGGCTATTCGAACATATCTAGAAATATGACCTTTCCCACAGTCTGCTGCAAATGCCTGAAGAAGAAAGCCTTTAGACTTTATTGGATGAAAGAAACACAATCACTTCACCAATTACATGTCACACCAAGCATTATGTGGATGGCAGCGTGTTTCGTCAATACGCAAGTTGGGCTTCAGAGAGAGGGAGAGAGTAACAGCTGAATGCAGCTTCCTACTAAAGTGTGGCTTTGGAAAAGTGCATGCTGCTATAACCATGGGAAAAAGGCAGCACAAAGCCAGCAAATAAAGCCAAGCACGGGTGGCCTTCTTCAAATGACGCAATGCTTAAGGAATGCGTGTCAGAAAGGACCTCAGCACGCTGCAGCTCCTCGGCGAGGTGAGGCGAAGCCGGCTTTACTTCCATTTTCAGCCAAATCGCTGCTATAGCGTTTGCTTATTAAACTGACAGGTGGGCTCCCATGCATATGCGCCTCTCAATCCATTTGCACAACTCTTGCAGCGGGTGTCATTGGCAGGCACAAGGGCGGTCTGTGGGGAGTTAATCGGGCCATGTCCTACCTCCTGCTCGGCCTAAGCGGAATAATCAATTACAATTTCACAGGCAGAACCTCGGCGTGTCACTGAGGGTCGTGCAGGTGTGTGTGGTCAGATCGTAGCGTGATAAACTGGCGATGGTGGTGATGGTACCACTATTTATTTTTTTGTGTTACTTTTCAGGACAAGATTTTTTGTCAAACTCTAGTTGAGAGACAGATGTATAGCTGAGGCAAATATATTACTGCGCTAAAAGAAAGTGCCTTGAGATCTCAGGAGAACACCAAACACCATGAAAAGTCGAAAAAAAAATCCCAAAGTACAGTATGCTGCGAAGGAAAACTTTGAAGTGTATTTCAACCACTGAAATCTTTGCCTGTGCATGCTCTAAGGCATAAATATATGTACTGAATTCTATACCTCTGCAGGTTCAAACAAAAACCTTATCTATTCCTGTGCCCACATATTTCACAGCAGAGTGTGGATCTGTCAGCGCTGAAAGCGCGAGAAGCAGCCGAGGCACAGGGCGGGAGGCAAGCAGAGGCAGCTAAAGGGCAACGCTCGCTGCTAGCGTTGGAGCTGCACACATAAACGGAGGAGAGGGGAAAAAAAGGCAGATGGGAGTCAGCGAGCAGAACATCTGTCCTTCAAGCCAGAAGTTAAATAAATGTCTCACTCGTGTGGATGTTAAATGCATAGGTGGAAGGTTTGGTTTTTACCTCAGCCTTGAATCATAATAAACACTGAAAGGCCACAAGATCTGCTCTAATGTTACACTACAGTTAAGAAAGAAAGCTAAGCTTTGCCTGCGCATCATCCTGAATTGAAGGTGATTTCCTGTGAAACACTAGAGAATGATAATATTTACTGAATGGTACACAAGGACAGATTCCTGAAAAGCCTGCGATCACTAACAAGATTCACAGTGACCGTTTCATGTTTATTCATCAGTACAATAAAAGATGAGAATGATTAAACATGTTTATGACAAAAACTGCCAAAGGCGCAGTGCTGGCATGGGATGACGAGTCAAAAAAGAAAAAGAAAAAGAAGAAAGGAACACAAATAGGGCTAGTTATTACATTCATAGGAGCCTTTCGTTTTGCTGCAGCCTCGCTTTCTCTACAGCACTAATGCTGTTGATTCTCCCGCTACTGATACCACTGATACAAACATAAAGGGCTCAAGCTCCATATGAAAGCCAAAGGTACGGCAGAATGAAAAATCCCCCGCCTGACCGAGTGGGGTGTGTATCACAAAGGCGGCGATGAAGCAGTGCACAGCGTGAGGCGTGCGGTAGCGCAGCATGCTCCGTGCCTGCACTATTACCTTAGTGGGCTACATCTTCTTTATGTCTGTCTCTCGACGCTGACCTTCAGAGCAACATCAGTGGGTGGAGGAGAGAGAGACAGAGACAGCGTAATCACCACACTGCACGCCGCACAAACAGCCACAGATGGGGCTGGAAATCCCTCTTAATTGTGATAAATATGCATCGGAATGGCATGTCCGCTCCCCATCTATACTGTGTTCAGCGTTCCGATTACTGGTAGGAATTGCCCATTCTTTTGTTTACTGATATAGCACTGGGTTGCCAGTGTACCTCTAAAGCAGGTAGAAGATGCTTTTGCAAAATGCCATTTACAGAATTAAATGCTAAAGATTCATTCCATTTTGCAATTCTTTATACCATAAAAGGGATCATGTTTTGAGTTTTAGTTCACAACAGCTCTAAAAAACAATTTACACAGATGGCAGAGCAATGCTTTTAACAACAAAAGCCTACATATTTTAAACCCTATATCTTCTCCAAACTCCTATACCTGTTGATGTAGACATCAACAGAAGTAGTTCCTCCAACAACAAATCCACATTATAATTATACTGTTGAGTTTTTTTTGCATGCAACAGTATTCAAACATCTGCACCATTACATTCCTTTATTCTGTTTTCGTTCATTTTCCCATTTCACTAATACAAACAGAAAACGCAACAAAGTCAGAATGCTCGACGCAAAGCCAGATTCGAGGTAACTGCTTCATAGGAAACTGCCAACCAGCTTCTCTCCCTCATTTATTCCTCTTGTTTTTCAAGCCCAAACTCTCAGGTGCTACTCCATCACCAGTCAATAACTGTGAACCTGCACGTGTCATTAAGATCCATTAAACACCTTCGGTCCGAATTTTCAATTCGTTTCAGCTCTCGAGAGGAGCAGTGCAGCAAAATCGCAGAGTGCGATTTAACCCCTTCTGAACGGCAACAGGAGACAGGTGATAAAGAGTGCACTCATGCACAGGCTATGAAAGTTTCTCCTCTCAAAATTAATTCCATCTTCAAGATTTCTATCTTGCCGATATGCTCAGAATGGCACAAAAATATGCCCCTGCTACTAAGATTACAGCTGACTGATTTAGCATAAACATCTTCTGCTGCTGTGCCAGTGAGAGTGTGCTGAATGTAATGCCACACTCCAGGCCTCTGCTACAGTATATGACTAATACCTTTGTCTGTATTAGTTCATTATTAGAAAATTAAGAATGTGGCATCTGCAGGAAGAGTGGTCTGTGGTTGTCTGTGTTTATGATAGTCTAGCACTGATAGTCTA
The DNA here is from genome assembly GCF_014805685.1 of Silurus meridionalis. Taxonomy (NCBI): domain Eukaryota; kingdom Metazoa; phylum Chordata; class Actinopteri; order Siluriformes; family Siluridae; genus Silurus; species Silurus meridionalis. The sequence goes on along the minus strand of NC_060891.1, from coordinate 15,845,810 downwards.
GACAGAAGTCCATTTGTCCCACATATATACATAGTGAGTATTGTGTTTGTGTATAGCATCAAGCAAACCTGTTTATACAATGACTTCAAGACCAATATGTGCAGATACAGTTTGGTGTGTGTGTGTGTGTGTGTGTATATACAGACAGCACACCTTACACAGTACACCTTGTTGCCTCAGACACTTACTAACCTATCTATTAACACACATGATGTAAATGGGTATTCGGCTTTGAGAAGTGCTTGTGTGACCAAATATGTTATTGACTCAGCTTTCATCCAATTCATTCCCAGCAAGGTGGTCCTGGATTTTTCGGATAAAACACCTCATTTAGTCAAAGTGAGACAAACTGAGATCCTCATTAAATCAATCAAGTATAAAGCATTTAGAGAAAAGTCATGCTTTATAAATAGTGAAACTGTGTCATGCAACATACACACCAGTACAACACTGAGCTTTTAGACTCAGATAATAGAACTAGTATTCCAATGAACACAGTACAGCAGGTCTTTTTTTTATAACAATAAATTGAAGATTTTATAAGAGACAGACTATTCCAGGTAGCCACAGCCTCGGTGTTTGGCACTGCGTGCTGATTTGTGCTAGGATTATCCCGCATTACCTGGAGGAAGCGCTCGGCTCCGTTACGGCGCTTGAGGAATCCATGCGCTACATTCAAAGTTCCTGAACAGCTCCCTGCTGCCTTATGCTAATTTCTCTCCGCTTTTACCGTCCCGCCGCAAACAGCATCTTTTTTCACTCATGTCATGCCCAGCCTGGCCTAGCGCTTCACCACAGCTCAGCTCAGCTGCAATGACAGCGACACCAAATCCCGCACCGCCAGCCGCAAACACCACCACCGAGGCGGTACTGGGCATCACGCATGGAGCCGAGCGCGCTAGTGCACGCGTCCTCGGGTCCGCCAAAACCTCCTTCCTTCCTCCTCCTCCTCCTTCACTCCTCGGTGTGTGTAAACCTGTTACCCGAGCATCAACCTCCCCTGATTGTCAAAACACACTCCCGTGGGAAAGGGCACGCCCGAAACTTCTGACATCTCAATCACACACACACACACTCGTGTATACACACACACACAAAATGCACAGCATCTAATGAGCAGGCGGCGACGCGTTAACACGCAACAAACCGAGCTGTTTTACCGTTCTCGTCTTGAAGGGTCTTGCTGAACGCCAGGCTTGGTGGGCGCCATCTTCCCGCAATTATTTGATTTCTGACTTTTTTTCTTTTTTTTTTGTTTATTCCCTCTTCCTCCTCCTCCTCCTCTGTCGTCTTTACGTTGATTCAGACATGCAGCCGAGGAGAGCGAAGGCGGTGCGATGCGGACGCGGTGAGGTGGTTAGAGAGCGGCATGGCGCCGTTACCGGAGCGGAGCGTTCATGAGCGGAGGCGCTCCACAGGCATGCCGCGAGCACGAGCCGCAGAAGCCCGGCACGCGTCTTAGATTTGGTCGGCGGCTTTTTTTATTGTTATTATTATTATTACGCGGCAGCGGATCTCGACTCACGCGGGACCGTCACATGGTGAGCTCGCCCCGGTGGAGTGCGTCCTTCTCCGGCGCGGAGTCAAGCCGCCTTTCCGTGCGCGTTCGGCTGCATTTTTCCCTCTTCCGCTCGCTGTAGTGTGCAGTAGCGCTCGCCTCCTCCGCTGCCGGCGCAACAACGCCACTCAGTTGTAGTTGGAAACAGTTTTTTTGCCTTTCGCGGAATTTACAGGTTGTTCCGACGCGTAATTCCGCCATCCGAAATTTCTCCAAACACACCCCCCCCGATTGTTCATTTTGCACCCAGCGTTTCAACGCTTTGCAAAGTGGGATAAGAAACGACACTGTTTGCAAAATATAATAATAATTAATAAATGGCACATTTCATGGAAACAATCACAACTTTTTTTTATTGCCTTTAAATCAATCTGATTTCCCCCCAATAGAATGCACAGCCTATTTAGTTGAGTTGAGACTGTGTAAATATGGCTTTTAACAACACCCGGAAAAACCATAATTATTCATCCTATACATGAATATATACATCATGACAGCTCTTCTCTAACACCTTTACATCAGTCTTGGTTTTTTTTTTTTTTTTTGGTTTTCATTGCAAAAAGTTCATCTTGTACTTAAAAAAACATATTGTAAAGCCTTTCAAACTATTTATAAATTTTTGTGCAAAAAAAATGTATTAGAGATATTTCACCCTCAATGATTTATATATTAGATTTCTCTTCCCCATAGTTTGCAAGCCAACATGAACCTGTGACCTGTCAAGGTCAACTTCTGATACACTGGCCATAGAGGGTAGGGTGAAATATGGTGTGTGCAGCAGACAAAGGCAAAGTGGTGTGTGTGTGTTTACGATGAACTTCACCTGTACTGTATGCCTGGGCTCCAGAATATTTATCACTATATATATCACTGTTTTTGTCTCAATCCTAAGGACTCTATGGATGTAGTGATTTCATATACTATCACAGATGATTCAATTAACAAGCTCTTTATTATATGAAATGAGTATGAATAGGGCAAACACTAAAACAGGTTGAACGTCTCAAAATAAGGGGAGATTAAAAGTTTAGGTCGTATTAAATCAAACCGGGTTCGATTCTATTGTTTTCATCATCACCTTCAAAAATATCTGTCCGAATCACAGCTTATTAAACAACATGCATAGATATTTATTGACTAACTTTGCCAAAAGCCTAAACCATAGCATGCTCTCTCTAATATACGGTATACCCCAACCTACTTTATGTGATTTATCTGGAAGTAGAGTCGAACACTTTTTGTCATATACTATTACATTTTATTCTTAAAAGGGTCCTATTGAGTGGTCGAGGAAACATTTCCTAAGTGGCTACTGTTAACACCCATAAATTCAGTCTACAGTTTTGGCTGCAGTGGAACCAGCAATAAACTTACAAGCTACTGTCGGCTTGCAATGAGATTTTATGACCTAAGTGGAGTTTTCACATAGAAATGGAAATCAAGGTAGACACAGTAAAGCTATTCTGTGAACCATTTGACCTGAGGGAACTTGTTTTGTTAGTTCTAGAGGGATAGTAAATAATAATAATAATAATAATAATAATAATAATAAGATTAGTAATGATGAATATATACAACAGGTTTGGTGATCAGATAGATGTATAAGTATTAGACTTAGAATTTACATAGGATGATCAAGTAGACTCAAGTAGTGTGTGTGTGTGTGTGTGTGTGTGTGTGTGTGTGTGTGTGTGTGTGTGGTTGATGTCTAATAAAGTGCAACTTGCGGGTAAGTATAGGGTGTAATCAGTGTACTTAGAGCAATCTGGTGTTTGTGTTGAATTTAGATTACAATGCAAAACAAAAACAGTGATGCGACATGACAGGACACGGCGTAAACACGCGCTCGTCGGCAAAACGTGAGATCGGGATGACTGGAATGGAATTCGATGAAAGCAGCGTTGTGCCGGATTCGGATTCGGACATACCTTTGTTGGTAAGTGCTCAAGCCCTGGACGTTTTGCGGATTGCCGTTGGTGGCGCCCGGGACTCGTGCTGCCGGCATCCCCGCGGCTCCTGCGCCCGCCGCCGCCGTCACCTGCACGCTGAAGTCCGGGAAGATCCTGATCATTCCCGCGCCGAGCAGCGCACCAGCCAGCGAGTGTGTGAGCGTGTGTGTGAGTGCAGCCTGTCCTCCGGCCGAGCAAGTCACAGCGCAATCCCATTAGTGACAAGCACGAGCTGCGGGGCCATTCTCGCGCGTTTGTGCTCTGAGTGGAGACTGACTTGACTGCTGCAGCTGCTACTGCTCTTCAGGCTTGCACGGGCATGGACGAGATGCTCAGCGGAAACGTGTCGTAACGCTTCAGGGGGGAAAAGTTTCGCCTGGATGCTGAAGCTGGTCCTTTTCACACCGGAGGCTCACTTAACCTCAGTCTAATTCAATGGTGAACGTTTGATTAAAGTCGGTGCATGGGATGTTAGACGCAAATCTGAAGTTTTTGACCGTTGCCTGAACGCTATCTCTAAGATCTCTGCCTACTACACAAAACAGTGATTTAGTTAGAAAAAACACGTCCTTTTCCTAAATATGCATAAGCCCAAATCTCTGTAATGTAAAGATAACCCCATTGAAGTGCAACAAATATGCGAATTGTGCAGACAGCTAAAAAAAACACTAAGCGACACTAGGCTCAGTTATCAGCAGGACACACTGCAGAAGTTATGTGCGTGTCTGGAAACCAGCTAAAAGTCCAAAAAGACTCGCGGTGACGTATTCGACTGTCCCTCCTCTGTATTAATGCCTTCAAGTTTGCACGTGAACCAGCTCGAGCTTTTCCTCTGGACGCGACGCTGGCACTGCGCGCGCGTGTCTGTATGTGTGTCTAAATATGCTAAGCTATAGTGTACAGCGGTGCGTCTACTGTTGTGCGTGTATGTGTGTGTGCGTGTGTGTGTATGTGTGTGCGTGTGTGTGTTCTACCGCTGAAGGTGTTGCTGTGTGAGATCCGGATCGCGTGGGAGCGGATGTATGAGCCGATTAACTGCGCCGCGCGAGCGCACAGGGAGCGCGCGCGGGCCTCCGGCAGCCAATCAGACACGCGCACGTGAGCGCGCACCGGCTGCTGCGGCAGTAACCCTTTAAAAACCCTGAAGCGTGCATGCTTACTGGTATCTCATGTTGGATCACGACATTGCGGAACCCAACAAAATGTCTTATTGTAAAACATAAAACATAAAACACGACATTGACTTTGGCATGGCTGTTGATTCCAAGACTTAGACTTAGTCTTAGTCTAAGTATTTTAGAAACTTTTAATGTGATTGACAGCTGAAAGTGACCAGCTGAAGATAGGGAAAAAAACAAGAAAGTATTTCTTCAGCTTTTCAGTTTTGGTGAACTTGTGCCTCTTTAACCTTATATTCTTGCTCTTAGCTGTGATGAGTGAAAGCCAGCATGGTCTTCTGCTGTTGTAGGCCATCCAAGTTCACCTGTTACAGGTGCATTTTGAGAGGCTTTTCTGCTCACCATATATGAAAAGACTTGCTGTCTGAATCTTCTCATTACTTGAGCCATTCTCCTGCATATTTAACTGTAAAGATTGTTGTGCGATAAAAATCCTTGGAGATCAGCCTTTTCTGAATAAGACCGCTTGACCAGAATAACATCACCACAAAGTCATTCAAATCACATTTTTCCTCATTCCGATGTTCAATGTGAGCATCTCCACATGCATGATGTAATGCATGCTTTGTTAAATCACAACGATTAATCAAATAATTGTACAGATGCTCTTTCATATGCATGATCAAATAACTAACATTATTCTACAGTGAGCACATTACAATCAAATGGAATGCAGTAAAAAAAAAAAAATTTAATTATGTTAAATATTTCTTTTAATATTGTAACAGGAATTGTTTAAGACCTTGATGCTTGTTTTTGTTTAGCTTGTTTCTTGTTGCATGTCCTTGTTTTGCATTAAGTATTTGGCAGCAGTGTATTATTTGGTAGTAAGGTTGTTAGGATATTAGGTACACTTTGTAGGTGTGTAATTACTGACTGTAGGTCTGCTGCTATACACATTTTGTCAGCTCTCCTCTAACCTTACTGAAATGCTGAAATGGTGGTGTATATATACGTATATATACGTATGTGTGTGTGTGTGTGTGTGTGTGTGTGTGTGTGTGTGTGTGTGTGTGTGTGTGAGTGTAATCACAGAAACAAGGTGCAAAGACTGTTCATTGTTTTATATTTTTGATCTACAAATTAATTTAAGCCAGTGTTAATAGAAATACACATTATGTGAAAACGATGGTTTATATGTGATTTTCACACATTAGGTTTCACACATTTTTAAAACTAGTGAATGCGTATTTATTTCCACGTTAGTTCTTTCTGCAAGATTTATTTATTTTCACATTATTTTTTACACATGTGGTTTATGTGGAAATTTTTTCGGTTTCCACAAGATTAATTGTTATCACCACGTGTCATTTCAGGGCATAACGAAATGAACATCATATGTCACACACACCAGCAAATATTACTCATATAATGACATGGGAAAATTTATGCTTTTTTTCTGTATGGGGTTTTGCTATAAGCAATTCACTCTTAAGTAATTACGTAGGATCTGAAAGTATTATTTACATTAACTAAATGCAGTGCACTGAAATAAACTTTTTGAATACTATTTAAACTGTATGGAAACTACCTATGATTCCAATTAGTGATGAGGACACACAGTACTGTTTATAAAGAAATGGAATGAAAATGTCTCACTGACTCTTAGGTCCTTGAACTGTCATCGCTCTGAAGTTGATTGAGTGTTTACCTATAAAATATTCCAAAATGCAAATATGGAGTTAATGGTCATGAATCTTCCACTCTAGCACGCTTGTCCTTTGACAAAGCCAAAGCTGATATCAACATACAATATATTTTAGGGCATTTTTATCATATATTTACAGGTTTTTAATAGTTTTTAATATAAATGCGTGTTAGAAGACAGCTGAAGGAGCAAGGAGCCCTTGAAAACGATGGCAAATATCAGATACCTTTCATCTGACAGGCAGATTTATGATTGTCAGGTGGCATATTTAAAGTTCTCTTCACACAACAGATGACACGTTAAACGTGTTTGGGCTATGAGAGAAAACGAGGGCGATAATAAGAGGCTCGACGATAAACCTGCTTATACAGTTTGCACTCGGGTACAGTTTACAGGGAGAATAATTCACTTCCTATCTCTTAAATGAAAAAATGCTGCCTATGATAATGAGTTGACATGATTATATATCAATAAAGATGTGCCAGGAGCCTCACCTGAGAGACAGTAAATGGAATACCTCTCTGTAACCATGTCTAATGAAACCACCTTAATAAACAGGCCGGAGAAGCACCCTCCACTTTGCTGCTATTTTCTTCAGATGGCATCAAATAGATTGCACTGGAAGGTTTAAACTGACACTGCAGACTCTGATACAATTAGATTAACACTTTCTTCTGTTTACTTCCCGGGGTATTTGCTGTACTGCATTTATTCGTCTGCAGCTCTTTGCTAAACTACACGAGACAGATCCGAGGGAGCAGTTGGCCTCCCACGTGCCGTAGCTGAGCTGATAGTGTACATCCACACTATGTGTGCGCTAGGAATCGATATTAGGCACGGCCGGTGGGAACGCATAGCCCAGTGTTTGCAAACAGTTGTGATAACTAACCTGCTTTTGAATGCAAAAGTTATAATGTTAGAGCTTTGAGTTACACTGAAGCATTTTCTTTGCAAATAAACCTTGCTGAGCAATGATGATCTTTGATCAAATGAAATGAAGGTCTTTGTTATCATCTGGATATAGTTCGAAACGTGAAATATAACCCTTTACACCCATTGCAAGTCTTCAACAAGAAAACAAAATCAACACAACATTTATGACATTTCTTTTCAGAAATTGTGTGATATATTTTTTTTCTCCCCCCACCAAGGATTATGTTCAAATCCTTTAGTAGGGCCTCCACACGGAGACAACGACACAGTGCCTGCCATTCTCCCCCAAACCACATGTTGACAAGTCAGCTTAATGTGAAGCAGTATAAACTGTGATTGGGGCTGTCAGTCCTGCTGTTTGTCCAAACTCTCTCCATCTCACACTCCTCGCTCATCCTCAAAGAGAAATCTCTCCCCTGCTGACTGAACAAACTGCAGACGAGTCTCCAACCAACAGAGCTCCTATTTTTTTCTTCTGTTTTTTTTTTCTTCTCCTTTTCTTTTTTTCCCGAAGACCCAGTTTCTCCATCTCGATGCCTATCAGCTCAAGGACCATACTGAATGAATTCAAGGGCGTATTTAGGAAGAATTCTGGGATTTGACAACCAGTTGCAAGTCATTTTTGCTTATCAGAACCTGCCAGTGTTTTACTCTCACCCCTAAAATGAATGTCTATTGTCTGATAATCCTGTCAATCATAAGGTCATCAGTATATTCGCTAACTGGACTGAATAATTAAAGCTGCAACTCTGTATTACTTTTTCTTTTCTCCTTGCCTCAAACGAAAGATTCGGTTGTAATAAGAATATGGTTATTGCTTTGCTCATGAAGAAATAAGTGCTGCTTTTAATATGACCTTGAACGCATACATGCATTCGAATGTTGTAATTGTAACTGTATTAAATGTTTATTTAATAATAATGATATTTATGTGAGTAATGCCTAATGAATGTTTTCATATGCAAACAATCTTTTTTTTAATAATTGCACAGGCTGATTTAATGAGGTTATGAAACCTGTTATAAAACATTTCACTTTTCCCTTGTTCTTCGATAAAAAAAAAATATTCTGAAGGCACAATCAGCATATAAATGATTGTTTTATTCATTACTGATTGCTCTGCTTAAGAGACTAATTTCCCCCTTTTGATGGTAGATGTGAATGTATGTGAGATTGAATAATTTTTACTCTTTGCATATTAGAGTTAAATTTCATATGACTTTTCTCCTCTTGCTGATTGATTGGGCAGGTCGCTTTTAAAAAGCAAAGGTGCAAAGGCTATTCAAAAGTTCATCGTTTTCTTTCAAACTTTAATGCTTTTTGAAAGATTGCTTCTTCATGTTTGTAGGGGGAACACCAAAGTTCAGAATAAATGATAAATTAACTGTTGGGAAAAATTACAGACAGTGTACCAGGGGAAAAAATCCTTCAGAATGGAAATGATTGATTTGGAGGGCCTGTGGAAAACGACATGATGGTTTTTTATTTATCCTGGATGATAAGCTTGCCATGCCCTTCCACACCACTCTGCTATTTCACATCGGATTGTTTCTCAGCCAGCTTTGATGACATGCCTGGAATCCAATCAGCTAACCCTCAAATTACATGAACAGACTCAACACATTCTTTAGTGTTTTAATGGGGCCAGCACCCCTGTCATTTGCTCCTTTCCTTCAATCGCTCTCTCGCTTCACACACCTCGTACTGTCGGTGTCTGAAGAATGTAATGATCCACCACCCGGATCACCTTAATGCAAATATTAATACATATTTCAGTATCATTACCTGATTCTGAGAGTAGGTACATGTCGGATTTGAGCTCAGAACAAAAGTTTCACATGAACTTCCACTGTGGATCAGTTATAACCTGAAATATATGTTCATAATTGTCATGTCACAATATTGATTGCTTAATAACTATGTAAATACGACTTATAATTAATAATGGTGGTGATAATGATAAACATCAATAATAATAATAAAAATAATGTAGAAAAGTGGTGTAGCATTGCCGTCCCACAACTCCAGAATAATGAGTGCAGGTTACGGTTTGAATGTACTTCTTTTTTTCATGTGGGATTTCTGTGGGTTTACTGTTTTTTTTCCATATCCCAACATGTACAGACAGATTGGCTAATTTAAAAGAATTTTGTGTTATGAATATATGCATGATGTCCTATAAACAGTGACATACTATAATATTTGAACAATATTCAACCTTTGTCCAAAAGGTTTGTGGACAGCCGACCATCACATACTGTATATCTGCCCCAAACTGCTGCCAGTATTTGTGTGCTGTAGGATTACTATTTCTTCTCATTATAACTGAGAGACCCAAACTTGTTCTAGCATGACAATGCCCTTGTGCACAAAGTGAGCACTATTAAGAATCCACAAGTCTGTCGTGCATAAACAGGACTGCCCTGGACAGAGCTCTGAACTTAATCCCCACTGGACACCTTTTCAAATGAAGTGGAAAGCTGACCACCAGTAGATCTTCTCACCCAGCATCAGGACAATCCCACTGCCACAAATAGCACATCCTGTGTTCCCAGGGGAGTTTTTCACATCCACTGGGGTTTTGAGCCACCGTTCAGGTCAGTATCTATGATGGACATTTACAGCATTTTGAACAAGTTCCTTTTACCTCATTCCTTTTATTAGCCTAGTGTAACTTTGATGCATAAAAGCTGCCAGGGTCAATGTCATTCTGTTGAGTAGTTTTTGATATATAGACATCTGCCCTGGTGACAGGCTACATTTAATATTCTGCTTTTACATCATACCTTCCCTTGCTGACTGACTGACACCCAGCAACAGCAAAGAGGCAAGTGTGAAGAGTGGACAAGAGTCACTGATATATGCTTTAAGATCCCTATAAGATACTTTGTGTGTGTGTGTGTGTGTGTGTGTGTGTGTGTGTATATATATATATATATATATATATATATATATATATATATATATATATATATATATATATATTCAGAATTAAATCCTGTAATCCTGTTAAGTGTACTATATGATATCAATCAAAAGTAAAATTCTGAAACTATTGGTCACTCTCTATTGCATTTAAAAGATCCTGATGACATTTGAATGTCAGTTTTAGATTTTTTTTTTTATCCCTCATGTGTAAAAATCCTTCACTTTCTTGTCATATAATGTCACGTAATCAAGTATGATCTTTTCAACAAAGAGTATTTGACATGATTCCCCCCATTCTATGCTTAGCAAGACTCCAAATCAACATTCCGGCTACTTGTAATTGCAAAGGCATCACGGTTCGATTCACATGACCTTTACTACCTTTAAAGTCATTTCCATTTAATACAAAATATCCTGTTAATTGTTCATCTGATGCAGTGTTTTGAAGATAATGTTAGATTCAATTTCCATCCTAATTTATCAGTGCTATCAGTCAATGCAAATCTTTGGGTTTTTTCTTTGGTTTTTTTTTTTTGTGTGTGACTTTTACTAGCAGGCGCTATAATATAATCTCCTGCCATTTTTAACAATAAAAAGAAGCACTGGTTGTGAAAGTGAGTATTTCAGACAAGTCCGTGATGGCATTTGTTTTGCTGTGTTTGTTTTTTATACAGGCAATGAAAGTGAGAAAATGACAGTGCATTACATTGTGAAAGCACTAAGCACACTCTTATTACATTCTGTGTTCTTCCATCTCCTTGACACTGCCTTGAAAACATTAAACAAATCAAAACATAAGCAATAAGTCAGTGCTGTGATGTGTCATTATGTAGATATGTGAGAATTTATCAGCCACCTGTCATTACCGTAATGTGGCACAAGTGATCGTGTAAACTGATAAGAGGCAGACAGCTCTATTACTTACCCCCAAAACACTGCTGTATTAAACGAGCAACCAAAACACACACTGAAATTCTTCTTGCCGTTCTGCATTTTTTAAATATTGAATTTAAATTTGTTCATTTCTACTGTCTGATTTTGTTCTGATGCAAGCACACACTCATCATCAACAAACAGGCGTCTGCTGCAGCAGCCGAGGGGCGATTACAAGCGGAGAGCTTATCAGGCTCGGCTCGGCAATCAGGAGAGCACTTGATTGGCAACTGAAGAGTTGGAAAGTTGTGACGCTACTGTATATCTGTGTCTCAGAGGGCCCCGTCGCATGGCCTGTGGAGTCATCAACACTTCCTGTAAACAGCACATTAGCCATGGAAATAACCATGTGATGTTTGGCTTCGAGGGGGGCATCGGGTATCAAGATTAGTGGCTTTATATAGTCTACAGTATGTTTTGCAACTGGCAAGTTCACCTGTTAAAAAAAAAATCTTCACACACACAGGTATATACATATATGCAGCTATAGGCGAAACAGCATGTATTCTACTTGAGAAGACTTAAGAAAGTCCATCTGAGCCCTTTACGTCTATCTATCTATCTATCTATCTATCTATCTATCTATCTATCTATAGTACATTATTGGCTATTTTTTTTCCTCATGTTGCAGTATTGTAACTGTAGTGATACCGCTATGTTCCAGGTTAGCTGGGAAAGCTTATTAATATGGATATGACTTTAGAAATTCCACTGTTTTATTTCTAAAGCTCACATTATGCAATGGCACATTCTTTTCTACTCTGCATGAAAGTGTCTGACACAGATGCAATATTGTTTTATAATATTTACAATGGGAAGAAGCGCACATTTCAGACAGTTTTCAATAAATTATGTTTATTTCTGAAGAGTTGGTATACTCTCAACCATGCAAGGTAGCACGTTAAGGCTTATAATTATCCACATCACAGAACAGAGTTGTACACGAACACGAATAATTCATATTGTCATTGTACACAGAGATTTGAACGTACAGTATACATATATACAGATACCCATTTGTTAGCCTCAACGTTACTTGTAAGCAAATTCTCTCACTAATTACTGAACATGGAAATATAAGCAGTGCGTGTGTGTGTGTGTGTGTGTGTGTGTGTGTGTGTGCGTGTGTGTATTTTTTAACAAAAGTTATAAGAAAGATTAGCAAGGCACAAAAATGTAAAAGTTTAAAACACTTCTTAATTTTTTTTTCAAATAACAGGGTTTAAAATAAGGAAACAGAAACAGTTAACAGCATCCCATCAACCAGTGGAATATCCATGCCACACAACCACACCCACATGTTGGGTTGCATAGATAGCTCTCCTCGACACTCATTCAGTTTAACAGTCTGTAGATCCGGGCTTTGTCTGCTAAAGCGGCTTATGCGGAGTAGAACTGAGTCAAACTGGAGCTGCTTTCCAGACTGACTGAGACAAAGTGTCACATACTGAATATGTGGTCTGAATGTAGACCTCAACAATGTGCTGCACCTCACATCTTGCGCTCAAATTGCAAATGACAAATACAGATGTGCAAAGCCATGTCTAGCTATCGTGACAGCTACTCTGTGCGAGTGTGTTGGTGTGTGTGTGTGTGTGTGTGTCTGTGTGTGTGTGTGTGTGTGTGTGTGTGTTTGAGAGTGCATTAATGTATAACGGGGAGTTTGGAGGAAGACGATGAGGTAGCTCAGTCCAGGGTGAGCAGTGAGTACAGAAGAACAGTGCCACTATGATGTCTTTGGGGTCAAAGGTCAGGAGCAAGCACTAGTGTATTACAGTGCTTGGTGAGAGGTCCTTGCTCCAGGATTGTGTTAAGATCCCAGCTCGGAGAAACGCTATGCAGCAATGGAATCGCTCAGTCAGTGCCTACAGGCAGGGATAGCAAGATTTCCTGAGAGCCTCTAGAAAACACACACACAAAAAGAACAAAAACAAACAATATATTTATTCGTAAATTATAAATGGCGAAAGAGTCAGGTTAAATGATTCCTGGTTTAACTGTAATTTATCTTCCGATCCACTAGAGGCACTGCGAAGAGAAGAGGGGAGGGTGTGTGGGTGTGGGCGGTCAATTTATTCTCAAATGCATCACAATCCATCACAATATTTCATATACAAGAATGTGTTAGGTACTAAAATTGCACACAATTTATCTAAAGCAAAGAAGCAGAATAATTTATTACAAGTCATTAGACACCGGACACATCCGGGACCGCTCTGGTATTCTGTCATTGTTATGGTGTTATACGTGTTCGGGTCCGACTTCTACCTGCTGTGTTTCAAACGTGCTTCTTTGGTGTTGAACAGAGGCTTGAACACTAGCCGGGGAAGGTTGATTGGTGCAGTCGGTATAGTACTTGATTACATTGAGCAAGCAGTGGTGGGGTCTTTCCCCCATCAGTTGTATATTATGTGAGTGGCTTCTTTGTTGCAGTGGCTTCTTTTTCTTCAAAACAAATCAGTACCAGGCAAAACTCTTTGGCTACGTGACGAAGAGGACAAGACCTACTGGAAACATTACTTTTGGCCGCCTTCAGAGATTCCCTCACCTAATTTTCAAACAATTTACTTGAATTTCTGCCATTTTGGGCTGTTTGACATCTTGCTAGTGATTTGATCATCGAAGAAAAAAGAATTTACACTGATTGTCAAAGTCAATACTCAAGGTGGTGTTTTTGTTTTATCCCTTCAGCTGGAAGTTTTTTTTTTTTATGATCATTTGGAAGTAGCAGCATGCTTGGACAAAAATCGCATTTAAAAGCATCCGATGTGAAATAAAAAAGTATCTCGATTGAAGCTTGCTTTTATCAGAATAAAAAGAGTGCTTAATTGTTTTACATATTATTTTCTACTTTCATTTCTCATGTGGATCAAATCTCTGATGTTAAGGTCTTGAAATTCTCCCAACATCTAATGCTTAAAGGTTGCATGAATGTGGTATAGAGATGTAACGACTGATTTTCAGACCAATTTCCAAGTAAGGTTGTCATCATATATATAAAGTATAGAGGCCTATAATTTAAACCATAATGTGGCCCAGAGTCAGACAATGCGTTTTGCGTCAGCGGCTCCAGAATAAGCCTGCGAGGTCGGTGCAGAGAGCATTTACAAAGACGCTGGGTGAGGGGAAAAACACATTCTCGTTGCAAATTTGCTCTTTGGAAAACCACACCAATAACAAATAGGAAGGTGCTTAGTTGCAGTATGGAATGATGTGGAAAATGGGGTGCTTACAATGCGCCACAAGATGTTGAAAAGACCCATCAGCCATTTTTCAGTGATATGACAGAAGAGGCCTGGGGGGGAGAGGTTTGTGCGTCTGTGTGTGTCAATTGTGTGTGGGGTGTTTGTGCTGATGCATGACCTATAGTACGAACCTTGGCCTGGGGTCTGCTGCTCACTCCACTCCTCACGGTCGATGAGCTGTCTGAACGGCGTGCACTGAGCGAAACCCTGCGGTCTGTCTCCACCGGTCCAGCACCGCGCTCTGACCTTGCCAACTGAGGAAATAATGAAATGAGAGCTAGAAATGACGATATCACAATCCTAATGGAGAAAATTGCTAACATTTTAATGCCCCTACCTGCTCAAAAACAGGCACAGATTTTGCACATTAATGTCACTCAAATAACCTTATGCTTGTCGAATTTTCCTATTAGTGTCATTAAAATAACACAATGACTCTCAAACTGCTCAAACAATCCAAAACCATTTTACTCGTCTATAACTTACATTTAGTGAGAGAAAGATGGATTCCAATGAGAACATGAATGACTGTACTCAGGAACCACTAAATAAAAAAAGTAAGATTCTCTACTTCTCTGGCCATCAATTCACTTAAATATTCATATTCTAGATTTCAGGTCTGTGCCTTATTCAAGCTTGTTTTTGGCATCAATGATTAGCTTGAAATCTAACCACTTAATTTACCTAATATAAGGCCAAACAACAGATTTACCATTGTGAGCTGGAACAGTGCAGTGGTGAAGTTTGCATATGAAATAGCAAACTACTTAAAATAGCACACAAATACATGCTAATTCAGTCATGAAATTAAGTAATGATTCCCACTGTAGTCTTGCTTATGAATCATAATATAATCTGACTGATTATGATTATTCTGTTCTGTAGACCTTAACATTTTAAATCTATGCCTGTAAATCCTTATTCCATTAGAGAAGAGGAAAGGGGGGGGACAAAAATCCTTCTTAAATATTTAGTGAATACGTCGGAAGAAATGCACCGAGCTCTCATTACACGCAAATAAAGCCCAGTGTTAGGTCGAAACGTACCTGTTTATAACTCGACTTGGCTTCCTGAGGAAAGCTGCACCCTTTTCTGACATTCTTCTGTTTCATCCACTGTGAAGCATCACCTCTTTCATCCCTATCATTTTTTCTTATCAGGGGACAGTTAATTTTAGGATTAATATTGAGTCCGCTTTCCTCTTTTAAAGGATTTGTACTGGAGCAAGAGACTCTTATCTTAGTCATTACAGGGGAAATATTGGATTCAAGCATTTTAGTATCTGCAAAACATTCAACAGTGTCTATCACGGTTTCACATGGTAAAGGATTAAGATAAGGAGCCTCATTATGGCACTGTGGCTGGGTTCCAGCTATACTTCCTGGAGAAATACCATGTGCTTTTTGGTATTCATTACTGGGTGGTGGAGGTGCTTGGCTCAGGGGACAGAAGGGGTCTATTAGTTTGGTGCTGCGTCTCGTGGGCCTTTTGCTAATGGACATGCTGTAGCAGAGCGGAGGACCTAAATAGACCTCTTCTGTGCAGGCCGCAAATAGAGGCTCTTCATCACGGATTTCTGGGGTTCTGGAGAGAACTGGGGTGCTACTCTTTTCTTCTGTGCATGTACTGACCTCGCCACAATCACTATCATGAGAGGAAAGCGATAAGTACGAATAGAAATCACCCTTGCGTAAATGGATTGGCCGATGAGAATGTTCCAGGACTTTCTCTTTGATCTGGGAAGTTGAGGTGGGACTAGGGGATTCCTGAGCTTCCTCTGCTTGGACATCTTTAGTTTTCAGCGCAACTGATGTCATGTCGATGATCTCCATCACAAAGCTGTGGACATCCTCGCTTCTCTCTTCATTCGAAGAAAATGACTGGTGGCTACAACAGTCTGATGGGCTCTCGTTATGATTTTCATGGATATGGTTCAGAATGGATGCTGACTGGTTCTGGGAAGTCTTGTGAGCTAATCCCAGCATGCTATGGTGAGACGTCGAGCACTCCTCTAATGGCGACAGGGAAGGGAGTTGATTCCGGGAGCTGTGGCATGGTAGTTCTCCTTTCAGCTGGCCTTCCAGAGATGATTCTCGAGACTGCAAGTTTATCTGCCCACATGAGGATGGGGAGGCGGTGACCACCATGCTCATTACATCACCTTTTAAATCATCCATGGTGTAGCAATCCTTAAAAGATTCTCCTTTCTTAGTAAAAAGACTCCCTTCCTCTCTAAGGAGCTCATCCTCATCCCTCCCTTTGATGTGCGAGCTATCCACATTGCCATTCTCCATGTCATCAACAAAACTGCTGATGTAATTTCTAGTAACATCTGATGGGTTGCTGTCCACTTCTTGTTTCTTGAGGCTGTCATTTTTAGCATTGGAGTTTGCCTCCAGGAGCTTCAGAGTAGCCTGATTCAAGAAATGTTGATCACTAAAGGTCCTCACAGGCGACAGAATCTCTCTAGACAAAGTTCCACATTGCAACTCATCACCAAGGTCTGCCTCATTCCTTTCCCTGTTTTGGGCTCTGGGTTTGACCCAGCTCTGAAACTTGCCCTTCATGTAGTCTAGTCCCAGTGCAAATGTGCCCTCTATGTACTCCTCTTCAGAGGTAATACTGGAGTCTTCATCATCTTTGATGCCCAGTTCTTCCTCTGTAAGAGTGAGAGTAGAACTAGAAAGCAGGTCGCTGTCATCTTCATCATCAGTACAGGCTGTGGTACATGACACATTCACCACCATGCTCACACTTCCGTCTGTCTCGTCTGTCAGCTGTTGGCTGCGGCTATGCTTCCGGAAGGACGCATTGGAATTGGCAGCCAAGCAGCGGTTTTTCTGCACAGCCAGATCCTCAGATGCTACAGATGAGTCCTCAATGCTACTTAGCTCTGTGAGTGAAGCTGCCAAACTCTCATTGATGGAGGAAGGGGCACCCCCCGAACGGGATCCCCGTCCCAGGAGATGCAGAGAGCTACTTGGAAGGGTAATATCAGAAATGCTGCGTGTGATCTTCTGGGCAAGCGGAGTCTGGATGTTTTCTAGGCGTTTCAGCAGCTCTAGAGTTCTCCTGCTTAGGTCCCCGGTGGTCTCTGTAGACAAGTCCAAGTCCCCCAGGCTACCCTGACTCCCTGCGTCTTCTGAACTCTTACATGGAGCAAGCCAGCTCTCCAGCGACATGCTACGTGTGAGGGTCTCTTTGGCTGATGGAAAGAATTCACCCACTGCATAGAGGGAATCTAATGAAGATCCCTGAGATAAACGAGTAGACTCTCGTCTGACCTTCCCCTCATCGTCATACCCAACACTGAAAGCTCCAGTTTCATGGCCCTCGTCCTCAGATTCGGGACTAAGACAGCGCCCATTAATAAGAATTTCCACTGGTTCATTTTTATGCTTCCTTCTGCCCTCTTCAGATTGTTCTGTTTTCTTCTTTCTAATAAAATATTGTTGGCCCTCTGTCTTTTGTGCCATAGTGTTTTCAAGCTCAGCACACTTGTTAGCACATTCCAGTATCTTATCTATGTCTTCATCTAAAACTCCATCTATACAAGGTGAGTCTGAATGGCTCGGGGGATTAAGAGTAACCTGCACCTTTGGATCATCACTCTGATAAAGCAGACAGATCTCAGAATTAGCTGTTGTTTCAGTGTCACCCTCGCTGACTATTCCACTCTCGCTTTCTGATCTCCTGGTTGAATCTGTCAGCACCCCCTGCTTCCCACTCACAAGCCCTGCTATGATGTCAGGTAGTGACTCTACTGAAGAAAAAGAAGAGTCTTTGCTCAAGCTTTTTAGCAATGGTTGCTTCTCTTTGGGTTTGGCGATATTTGAAGACAACTTCAGATTGTACTGCGGTTGTTGATATAATTCGACACTATGCAAACTGAACACCTGATAAACACGGGAAGTAGGGGGATTTGAGTGAAACCCATCCAGGCTCATTCTGCTCTGTGAAGGGCAGGTTTCCTCAAATTGCTCCTGCTGGTGCTTTTCTGACTGGTCTTGCTCCTCATTTTCTTGTGATTCCATATTGCCTATGGTCATATCAATCTCATCCCATTCCCAAAAGTCCTCTGATGCGCCACGGAGGTCCATCAGTGATGGTTCAATCAGGTTGCCTGGAACCTGTGTAGGGACAAAGAGCACTGGTATAAAATGTAAAAAAGGCAGAATGCTTTATGTAAGTGGATAAATCTATCCCATACACAGATTTCTGAGCTTCACAAGCTTGTAATCAAACTTTAATGAGATCAAAAGCACCACTAAGCTGTGAAACATTTTTGCTGTTTAAAAATTCTGCTTAGACCCATGAATTCTACACGGGATACAATTAAACAGATTGCTTGGCTCTTTATTAATGAGCGAGGTCTATTTATATTATCCTTTTATCTCATTAATCTAATAAACTGGCAAATCTAACACTTGCTTTGT
Organism: Silurus meridionalis; assembly: GCF_014805685.1. Taxonomy (NCBI): domain Eukaryota; kingdom Metazoa; phylum Chordata; class Actinopteri; order Siluriformes; family Siluridae; genus Silurus; species Silurus meridionalis. Next base: position 15,827,002 of record NC_060891.1, on the reverse strand, counting down.
ATGTCATACAGTGCATATAATGAATTTTTATTAGATTTCTGTTTATTCACTTCTTGCTGATAAGGGAAATACTTATGATGAAGCTTGGATTGCTAATGCATAATAAAAAAACTTCAACATTGAGAACAATCAATCAGTTTAATCAAATAGAAAATCATTTATTTAAGCTGCCTCAGCTCTTATTGCACTACAGTTACACCAAAAAAAAAAAGGTTTAAAACTGTATTCCAACAACATCCCTTCCTTTAACCTGAAGAGCAAAATATGCTCATGCGATGTCATAAAGACTTGGTGAACAGGGCATAAAGAAGAAGCAGTGTCCCTTTTCATTTCTGAATGTGTGTCAGTGGAAGTTAGTTTCAAATTACCAGGTCTTCTGTTGACCTTCATACAGAAAATGGTGTGATAAAACATAGCTCTTGAATAAACACACACACACACACACACACACACACACACACACACACACACACACACACACAATCCTCAAACATAAAGGGGAACAAATCCAAGCTAAGTTTGTCTTCTACACCTTTCGACAGAAGGCCATTTTTATCATTGCAAACAGAGCACTGTATTAACAAAAACAGACCTTCCTGGTTATTTTTCTTCTCTTTTTCTAAACACTTTCCAAAGTGAAATTGCTCTTCAGCCCTGCAAGGTCAAAGCCGGTGAGGGCCGAGTCGTTTGTCTTGCTTGTGTAAATGAGAGGGAATAAATAAGTGGACATCCACAAACTCTGGGTGTTGCACACAGACTCCACAGAGGCCTGCTGCTGCCACACAGGAATGCACAGAATCTGCATAACAAAAGCCTAAATCTAACGATCACATTTAACACACTGCAATTCAGTTACTATAAGTCAGCATTAGGGAGTTTTGGGGAGTGTGTGTGTGTGAACGGGGTGCTGTTTGTTTTGCAGTAAACCTAACGTGGTTCAGCAAGAAAGGTAAATGTTGTATGTTCTAAAACTACACACAGGCCCTGGTTGTTAGTTAGCACATTATATAGCGTTTGTTCACTTAGTGCATTAAGATCAAGTCAATTCTTACTTTTTAATATACTGTGAGTCTTTTCTTCTTTATATTACACAATGATAATATGTGGTTACATTTCCTACCTTATTCATCACCATTATTGCTCCATTATAGCTGTGCTGCTCTATATTACTGCTACAATATTTCTAGCCAAGGAAAAAAAAACACTTAGGCTCTGTGGGTTACTGAGTTGAGTAAGAAATAAATTGACCCTTATGGAGGCAGTTTAAGAGCTGGGTAAAACACATACTGAGAAAATGAATAGCTGTAAGTGTAATAAGATTTAGTGAATGTGCTATAGATGGTAGTAGGGTTGGCTTTGTGCTTTCATTTAGTTATTTATACACAGAATGCACACATCATTGACTGCATCTTTTAGACATGTGTGAGAGGGGATTTGTGGCTGAAATGTTTATGTTAGCTATTATATTTTCATGTTGATGCACTTTGTTTTGTACAACTGTGTGTTTTTGCCACACCACACATCCCACATAATGCACACAGTGACTGTCTTGAACACCAGTCCTTCCAATATTTACCCAAGCAAATGTAGCTGTTGGGTGTGTTAAATCTGACCTGGTCTCGGCCCAGAGTGCACTTGAGATGACTCTGCCACTGGAGCACCTGCATGACGATGGCCTCCCAGCGCCTTTCGAGGTTCACTTGAAGTAGCTGGAGAGATTGACGATCAGCCTCAGAGCTTTGCTCCTCTGGCCCTTCCAGGAGCCTCTGGCACAGACGTAGCACTGAGGCCACCCCCTTTCTCCGTCCTCGCACTTCGATACATAAAGCCTAGAAAGAAAAAGTGGCGTATTCCAACATTTTAGACTGCTTTTCAACCTCTATATAATAATTTGATAATAAAAAACTAATAAATATATATGAATCTGTATTATATCGTGGATCAAAGCTGAAGCATTGCTACTAATCACTAAAGTGAGAGAATGAGACAAATAAAAGAAAAAGGAATTGGAGGTGATAGAGGTAAGAATGGAGAGAGAGAGAGAGAGAGAGAGAGAGAGAGAGAGAGAGAGAGAGAAAGAAAGAGAGTAACTGAGTAACAGTAAATGAAAGAAAGGCAGAATTGAGCCCTGCACTGATGAGGTCTCCACAACAATCCAGGCTGTCAGGAGCATGTAAATCACACAGTCCCCTCCACCCTCTCCCCCATAAACAGCATTGAGTTTGATAGTTACAGGCCAAAGCCCCAGTGCTGTGTTCCAGAGCCCAGCTATAACAATAATGGAATGAAATCGCCATAACATTCACATTTCCCCCCCCGAACAAGAGAATGCTGCAGAGGTCATTCCATGTATATGGTGAAGAGGGGTTCAGGATGTTGATGGCCTTGTGCCTGTACCGAAGCTCTCTGTGAAACTCTGCTCCGTGTGCAGTATAGGACAAAAACATTACCAGAACAATTTATGTAAATCCAACCTGCTCCACAAGGCACTGCCTGTCTCGTTCTTTACATTTTTCAATAAATATTAAACACCATTACATTTAAATTGGATTTTGTTTCTTCAGCAGTTTCGGCCTCTGTTTTAGCATATATTTACAGCTCCCCACATCTTTTAAGCAGGTAATGAGACTGCAAAATGCAATGGTGGAGGAGAGAGGGAGGGTGAAGGAGGTCAGTGCATACAGTGCATCCAGAAAGTATTCACATTGCTTCACTTTTTCCACATTTTGTTATGTTACAGCCTTATTCCAAAATGGATTAAATTTATTATTTTCCTTAAAATTCTTCAAAACAATACCACATAATGACTATGTGAAAAAAAGTTTGTTTAAAATCTTGAAATCTGCAAATGTATTAAAAAATAATAAAAAAAAAAAAGTACAAAAGTATTCACAGCCTTTGCCATGAAACTCAAAATTGAGCCCAGTTGCATACTGTTTCCACTGATTTTCCTTGAGATGTTTCTACAACTTGGTTGGAGTCCACCTGTGGTAAATTCTGTTAACAGTGCATGTCGTAGTACAAACCAAGCCATGACGTCTTAGGAATTGTCTGTAGACCTCCAAGACAGGATTGTATCAAGGCACAGATCTGGGGAAGGGTAAAGAACCATTTCTGCATCATTGAAGGTCCCAATGGCCTCCATCGTCTGTAAATAGAAGAAGGTTGGAACCACCAGGACTCTCCCTAGATTGGGCTGCCCGGCCAAACTGAGCGATCGGGGAAGAAGGACCTCAGTCAGGAAGGTGACCAAGTACCTGATAGTCACTCTGAAAGAGCTCCAGCATTTCTCTGTGGAGAGAGAAGAACCTTCCAGAAGAACAACCATCTCTGCAGCACTCCACCAATCAGGCCTGTATAGTTGAGTGGCCACTCCTCAGTAAAAGGCACATGACAGCCCATCTGGAGTTTGCCTAAAGGGAAAGAAAATTCTCTGGTCTGATGAAATAAAGAATAAATTTGGCCTGAATGCCAAGAGTCATGTCTGGAGGAAACCAGGCACCGCTTATCACCTGGCCAATACCATCCCTACAGTGAAGTATGGTGGTGGCAGCATCATGCTGTGAGGATGTTTTTCAGTGGCTAGAACTGTGAGATTAGTCAGGATCGAAAGAAAAATGAATGCAGCAATGTACAGAGACATCCTTGATGAAAATCTGCTCCAGAGCGCTCTGGACCTCAGACTGGGTTGATTGTTTATCTTGTCCAAACAGGACAATGACCCAACAAATCAGTGGCTACAGGAAGACTCTGTGAATGTCCTTAAGTGACGCAGCCAGAGCCCAGATTTTAACCCTATTGAACAGCTCTAGAGAGATCTGAGGACTGCTGTGCACTGACGGTCCCCATCTAACCTAATGGAGCTTGAGAAGTTCTGCAAAAGAAAATGGGAGAAACTGCCAAAAGTAGTTGTGCCAAGCTTGTAGCATCATACTCAAAAAGACATGAAGCTGTAACTGGTGTCAAACGTGCTTCAACAAAGTATTATGCAAAGGCTGTGAATACTTATGTACATGTGATTTTTTTTGTTTGTTTTTTAGATTTCAAACACACTTCTTTCATGCTCTCATTATGGAGTATTTTTTCTTATAGAATTTTAAGGAAAATAATGAATTTACTAGATTTTGGAATAAGACTGTAACATAACAAAATGTGGGAAAAGTGAAGCACTGTTAAAACGTTTCGAAAGCACTGTAAGTATATAACTCTTAAATCTGGATAACAATTTGAGCCCAGCATGTCATTTAAGACATGTATGCTTATTTACGTGATTTTTTTAGTTTTAATAAATTTGCAAAGATGTCGAACAAACTTCTTTCACGTTGTCATTATGGGATATTGTTTGTAGAAGTTTGAGGGAAATATTGTGAATATATAATGAATTTAATCCATTTTGGAATAAGAACGTAAAATATAACAAAATGTGGATAAAGTGAAGCGCTGTGAATATTTTCCGGATGCACTGTAGAGTGATAGACTTATCCTGTGGAACGGGAGTTGAAACATTGGAGCTTAGCAAACTTGGGGACGTTCAAAGCTGATGCACAAACAAACAAACAAAAACGCACATGCAAAATAAGACAATGCCAGACATCTAGTTTGAAGAGTCGACAAAAGTGTGTTCTCAGAGCAACTTGCAAACATTTATGTCAGCTGGATGGATTCTGTTTATCCTTTTACACAAACAGTGCATGTTAGTGCTGCGGATGGTCAACATTATTCTTTTAACAAACACCGTTTTGTTCCCTCACTGCCTCTACTCTTCATGCAGTCCTTCTCCACACAGCAAACAATCAAGATGGCCATTTTTCAATCAATATCACAAGTCCATTCATACAGATTAAATGGCACAAACCTTAGGCTATATCATAACACACATTGAACAACATATGGACCTATTAGACTTCCAAACTCCCCAGAAAATCTGATGCTTCATTGTTTCTGCATTGCTGGGCTTCGTAAATTTGATTTCTTCCCCCTCCAATGTGTCTTGCCTTATTGACAAAAGGAACAGGCAGACTATGATGTGCCAATATTTGCTAAAAAGCTTTTCCAAATACATGGAGCGGTAAAGTGGTCTGCTTTTCCCTGCAGTATGTGAATGCGAACCTACACAATGACTCCATTTCAAACCTACAGGCTGAGTGCTATGGCTCAGAAGCTGGCTGCTGGCCAATGCTCGCTCTGTTGTCCCAGTCTGATATCAAAAGGAGAGAGAAAAAAACAGAATGAGAGAGAGAGAGAAAGAAAGAAAGAAAGAAAGAAAGAAAGAAAGAAAGAAAGAAAGAAAGAGAGCGAAACAAATGCAGGAGCCAAACAAGGGAACCATCTTTCAGTTGACCATTCTCTATGAAGGAAGTGAAATGAGGAAACTCACATGAGTCGTATCTATCAGGTGCTTTTTAATAAAGGTATCATCAGATCAGCCGCTGCCGAGCACGCACTAGCGCTAAGCCAATCTTCACAATGCTTTAGATGACTATTCGTTCTCATCGGCCGGATCTCGCTCCACTATCGCCTTGCTAAATCCATCTTACCTACTGTATTAATCTACAGGTTTTCTCGATATCAGAGCTGGTAATCAAACCCGAGGCACGCTGAGGTGGCGTAATGCAGCTGAACCGCACAGACCCTCCAGGAGTGTTTCAAACTCGATCACGATATGTTGCACCAAATGAGAATTCCTACAATGAGAATGCTTTCTCTTCATCCTCGATTTGTCTCTCTGTTCACGTTCATTCTGCTCCATAATATGAAATATACAATTTCAATTCACAAAAAGACACTTGCAAGTCAGAAGGGCTTGGAATTATTCACACACTGAGGGCTAATGCTTTTTTTGTGAGGATTAAAATGGCAGATGAGTAGAAAAGAGCAACTCACTCTAGCTGCTTTGCTATGTTTGTTTGCTCCTCTCTGCTAGGAGAATGAGTGCACACTCCATCTCGCTCTTTCTTCCACGCCTGCAATTTGAACATTTTCAATTAATCTAGCCAAGATGGAGAAGCGGAGACAAAACCCCCTCCAGTTAAGGCAAGGATACAGGCATCTCACACTGACAGTGACCCAGTGGATATTCAATCAATTACCATTAATTAGAAATCTCTGATTAATTCTATTTGTTGATTAAGTCAATTAAAACCACAAGCACTTGTTATCGCAAATGAGCGTAATGAATTCATGTTGACGATTTGTTCCCAGACACAGATTCCCCGAGCTCATGCTGCTTGCAGTTTCATCCGTTCGTCACAGAAAGTGTGCCATATTCCTCTTGCATTCTTCAACACGACTGCTGATGCAGCGTAAACAAAATCCCCGCACTATCGAGGCTCAGTAAAAGGGGAAATTCGAACACAGATACCTTTCAATTAGAGTTAATGATAAACAATACTGACTCTTTGCAGAGGTGGGAAGTAATGAAGTACAAATACTTCTTTAGTGTACTTAAGTTGATTTTTCTGGTATCAGTACTTTACTTCACTATATATTTTTGCTTTTTACTTTCATTTATTAAATTTTTACACAAATATCTGTACTTTCTACTTCTTACATTTTTAAACCAGTCTTGTTACTTTAGTTTTAATCTATTAGGTGAAATTATCAATATGTTTTCTTCTTATTGCGTGACATTTTTAGCCATCAACCTATTTCTTGTTATTGCTTGGCTTTTCAATCTACCACTGGTGTATCATTTTCTGGCTCTTATGCACCACAGATGTAGGCTAGTTTACATAGCTAACAATGAGCAAGGCAGAAGGCAACAAGAAGTTTGGGGTTAACGTGGATGAGACAGAGGGAGTCAGTGATGTAAACATGACTGAGAACAGACACATTTTTGATCACCTGATCAGTACTTAGTACTGTACTTACATAAGTATCTGTACTTCTGTACTATCTGTACTTCTACTTGAGTGTAGGATTTGTGTACTTTTGCCATCTCTGACTCTTTGGCAGTCCTTGGATTCAAACTAACAACCTTCTGCTCATAGTAGCGGACAGTAGCAAGCAGGCCATCACAAATCTGTCTGAATTTAAAATGTATTCATTACCCTGACACAAGTTCTTCTGCCACAATATCAATATTTAACGCTGGGTGCATTTTTCTAATTACTTTGCCTTTTCTTGTCTAAGAAAACTGACATTTTCAAAATGAAACTAATGCCTTATGAACAGTGGCCTCCCCTCTGTTATGTGATAAAGCAAACAAATGGCAGAAAAGTGATAATAATACCATCAATAAGGACATTTTCTCATTAGCGTCGGTAAATGAAAGTGAACAAGCAGGACGCAGAATAAAAAATAGGAGTGGGTGTGTGGTCAGTCGATTGTGTGGGTAATGAACAGGCCTCTCTGGGCTGTCACCTGTCTGCTCCCCATTACCTGCTGATAAGACACTAACGCTATGCTTGGCACACCCCTATTCGCTAACAACCCCCCCCCCCCCCTTTTTTAGCACCTTAATGCGTTTAGTACTTGCCAAAGAACAGGAGTTCTTTATTCCTAATCATGGAGAAAGTATTGATATTATATCTGCACTGTCACATTTCATTAGCTGAACCGAGGCCCACAGGATGAGGCCTAGAGCTGTGGCTGCACTCTTCTGATCAGGAGCGATGAGATAGAAAGAGATGAAATCAGACTGACAATACAACAGAGATTAAACTTTAGATTTAGTACAAACCCCACACAAAGTTACTTAGAAAGCTATTTAAATGGTCTACGTGAACTGAATAATTAGTACTAAAAAAAGGATGGCCAGAAAAAACAAAAACAAAGGCTAAATTTTTATCATTTGTCTTTGTATATTTGTATTGTATTTGCATATCACTTATATTATAGTGGTGGACCTTATACTTACATGTTATTAAAATATACAAGTTTTAAAGTTAGCAGTCCAAATTTTAAAGCCTCTATAGAAAACAGCATTTGGTTGATTTTTTTTTCCCCCCAAAATAACCTTTTTAGAAATGTATCTTTAAACGAATATCTTAATTAGTGTCATTTTCTTCAGTGCCACATGTTTTTTTTTTTTTTTTTTTACAAAGTATTTATTCAGGACTGAGGAAGCTATTCAAAGAAATCCATTAATCTATCTGAAAAACTAATTACTTTTTTAACAGTAATTGGATTACTTCACTCATTACTTTCTGCATAACGTAATTACACTACTACCGCATTAAGTGGTGAGACTATAAACTGAAAACAAAAGAATAGCACCCGAAAGACCAGTCAGTATTTTTGATGAATGAAACAGCCAGCCACAGTAAAAGCTAAAAGAGTGTATAGCTCTTTTTGTCCTGAATAGAACATAACCAATAGTCCAGGGTTAAAGTCATACCCATTTCAAGTCACTTCACTACCAGCACATTGCTTGATGAGTGGCTTTAACATACAGCATGCTAAACTTACTTTTAGTTATATAAGTAATCACCTTTTAACAATCTAGCTCACTAAACAATGGTCATGTCCATGGTATGCAAATCCTATTTAATAAGTCATGCAAATTATATACAAACCCAATCCCCAAAATTTGGGACACTGTACAAATTGTGAATAAAAAAGGAATGCAATCATTTATAAATCTCATAAACTTATATTTTATTCACAATAGAATATAGAAAACATATCAAATGTTGAAAGTGAGACATTTTGAAATGTCATGCCAGAGGGCAGAGGATCACCAATTCCCCCAATGCTGCGGTGAAAAATAGTGGATCAATATCAGAAAGGAGTTTCTCAGAGAAAGATTGCAAAGAGTTTGAAGTTATCATCATCTACAGTGCATAATATCATCCAAAGATTCAGAGAATCTGGAACAATCTCTGTGTGTAGGGGTCAAGGCCGGAAAACCATACTGGATGCCCGTGCTCTTCGGGCCCTTAGATGGCACTGCATCACATACAGGAATGCTACTGTAATGGAAATCACAACATGGGCTCAGGAATACTTTTAAAAAACATTGTAGGTGAACACAATCCACCGTGCCATTCACTGTTGCCGGCTAAAACTCTATAGGTCAAAAAAGAAGCCAAGCCAAGGCTCATTTAAAATAGACTGTGGCAAAGTGGAAAACTGTTCTGTGGTCAGACGAATCAAAATTTTATGTCCTTTTTCAAAACTGGGACACCATGTCATCTGGACTAAAGAGGAGAAGGACAACCCAAGTTGTTATCAGCGCTCAGTTCAGAAGCCTGCATCTCTGATGGTATGGGGTTGCATGAGTGCGTGTGGTATGGGCAGCTTACACATCTGGAAAGGCACCATCAATCCTAAAAGGTATATCCAAGTTCTAGAACATCATATGCTCCCATCCAGATGTCGTCTCTTTCAGGAAAGTCCTTGCATTTTCCAACATGACAATGCCAGACCACATTCTGCATCAATTACTGCGTTGCGTAGAAGAAGGATCTGGGTACTGAAATGGCCAGCCTGCAGTCCAGATCTTTCACCCATAGAAAACATTTGGCGCATCATAAAGAGGAAGATGTGACAAAGAAGACCTAAGACAGTTACAGTTGAGCAACTAGAAGCCTGTATTAGACAAGAATGGGACAACATTCCTATTCCTAAACTTGAGCAACTTGTCTCCTAAGTCCCCAGATGTTTGCAGACTATTTTTATAACAGAAAAAAAAGAAAAAAAAGAGGGAATGCAACACAGTGGTAAACATGGCATTGTCCCAACTTTTTTGAGATGTGTTGATGCCATAAAATTTAATATCAACATATATTTCCCTTAAAATGATACATTTTCTTAGTTTAAACATTTTATTTTGTCATCTATGTTGTATTCTGAATAAAATATTGAAATTTAAAACATCCGCATCATTGCATTCTGGTTTTATTTACAATTGGTACAGTGTCCCAACTTTTTTGGAATTGGGTTTGTAATATGGCAGTACATATACAGATATATAGAATTATATGCAATACACTGAGTGAAAATTAAGTATGTTAATGTAATTAAAGATTTTAATTCACCTACTTTTAAAAGCATCTAGTAACACATCAAAATCATCCAAAACATACTGTGTCACCTCAACATTGATTTCAACATGACCTAAAGCCCAAACAGCTTGATCATTTTCTAATAACATGCATGTTATGTCTGGTGGTTAACTGACACACTGCACTGTAAGCCTCAACTCATTGCCATTTATTGTTCAGAACTATCAGTTTTAATAAACGTTGAATAAAAGTTATTTTTCTTTCTTTGTATGTTAAACCACTATATATGCAAAAGTTTGTGGACACCATAAGATTCATGTGTTTTTTGAACATCCCATCCCACATTTAGTCCCCATTTGCTAACCTCCACTCTACTGGGATGATGTTTTCAGTGCATGGGGCGTTCCAATTTATCCCAGTAGGGTTGGGGTCAGAACTCTACAGCAATCAATTGAAGATCTTTCACTCCCACCTATGTAAAGCATATCTTCATGAAGCTGGCTTTATGCACAGGGGCATTGTCATGCTGAAACAGGATTAAGTCTCCTAGTTCAGGTGAGGGAAAAATGTAATTGTACTGCTAGAAAAACAACCAATTCAATTGAGTGCATCCAACTTTGTAGTAACAGTTTGGAAGAACTGCATATGGCTATAAAAGTCAGATGTCCCAATACTTTTGTCCATATAGTGTATATAATGTGTGTATATTTCAATATATAGTGCATTCTGTAAGGTGGGAATGAGATTAAACGTTTGTTGGCTGAGAGTGTTCATGCAGTGACCTGAGCAACACTAAAACTAGTTCTTCCTCCAAAATTACAACCTTGTGGCTAAATGTGGTGCTTTACCCAGTAAAATGAAGCTTGCAATAATGCTGCACGTAAAGCAAAAAAGATCACAGGTAGTTTATTGAACTCTAGTTTGGCTCTAGCAGTAACAGTAATTTTCTTATAAAGCAGGTGGAACAATTACACAGGACATTTGAATACATTACATAAAAGGGCTTAAACTTCCTTTTTAAGACATCCGTCTTTAGAATGTCAGACAGCCGGTATATAAAGCTGCTGATAAGAAATGACTAATGTTATTAGCATGAAATGATATGAAATCTGCATTAACTATGCCGAGGACATTAGCATAACACAAAGCTTTCTATCTTTCACAGTGACACTGATCAGGCGAAATGGGAGATGCTGTGACACTGTGATGAGTACAGTGATCTTTAGTAGCACGTATTATTAACACAGATTTAATGAGCGTAATACTTAATCCATAATGCCCTGAAGCTGGAATGCTATAGTTATATCCCTCTACTAGACAGGAAATGTTATACACAGAAAGGATTAAGGTGCAACGACGTGTCATTTGAAAATCTCTCTCCCAAAAGCCAGTCAGTCAATCTCTTCCTTCTGTACACATAGTTCATTAGGACTTGCATATACTGATACACTAGGACAGTGGTCCCCAACCCCCGGGCCACGGACCGGTGCCGGTCAATTGGTACCAGGCTCCACAGAAAGAATACATAACACATTATTTCCGTTTTATTTATTATCTGATTCTAAACAATGTTTTATTTGGAAAATTACCGGATTCTCTCCGCCACATTTGTCTATGACTCACTCTTGATGCATGTCATGATGCCTCGGTCACATGTCTTACCTCCATCCTCTACCTTCTTAAAGGGGCTGCTCCGGCCGCTAACACATAATATATTACCGCTAAATTAAAACCCGCAAGCTAGCAAAATGAACAAAAAACAACACAGTGGATTCACGTTTTTAATTATATTTAGAAAATACAATTTTTTTGCCAGTCGTATCGTTTTATTTTGTTGTATTTATCCGCCACACCTTAAAGGCCGGTGCATGAAAATATTGTCCGACATTAATCTGGTCTGTGGCGCAAAAAAGGTTCGGGACCACTGCACTAGGACATGTCTTAGCTATAGACAGATGACAAATCTTCTTGGGATACATTACATGACCAAAGGTATGACCCCCTGACCATCACGCCTTCAACAGACCATAAAGCTGAAGGCATGCAATTCTATAGAGTGTCTAGGTATTCTGACCATTCCCTTTAATGAACTTAAAGTGATTAAACCTAATCTAGCATGACAATGCACCTGTGCACAAAGCAATGTCTATGAAAATATGACTTGCCGTATTTTAGAAGGTAAGGTCTAAAGTGGCCTTCACAGCAGGGGTGCACAGAATTTTTCAGCTTGCAAGCTACTTTTAAAATGCTCAAGTGAAAATGATCTTCACAGAGCCTACAGCTGCTCTTGGCCGAATAAACAAATCCGCACAACCATGCTACATAATCTAGTGCCAAGCATTTCCACAAGAGTGGATCTTATTCCAACAGCACGTACATATATGTGCCCACAAACCTTTGGCCACAAAGTATAGCTTAATTTAGCACATACACGCACACACACACATGCATATATATACTGTATATAAAATGAATATACAGGGTGGAAGAGTTTCGCAAGTTCCTCCTGCAGCCCTTTATGTCAAACTGTCATGATGAGAGAGAATGATCACAGACGATGATCAGGGCAGCATAAGACGCACTGCTTTGAAGAAGCTCAAGCCTGAATTAACTTCATTGATTGCGCAGTTTCTGGCCTATTGGCACAATCTAATGGTCAAGTGTTGTCTAGAACTGTAGCTCATTTCTAACATGATGAAAGCCTGTTGCTTTGGCTGGCATGGAAATGGGGGTAAGTATGGTCGTCGGTGCAGCTCTCTTCACCCCCTCTCGCTTTCTTTCTCGCTCTCAGTTGTGATGGCTCGGAGAACAGTGGCTCTATTGCAGTGTGGATCTAAGCTCTCCTGCTGCTGCCTTTCAACTTCTCAGCAATCATGCCAACTCTGCCTATTCAACTCATTCATACTGCCAAGCTGAAAGAACAGATGTGGCATCATTAAATGCCCTCCATTCTCCTATTTAATGTTCATTCATCTACTTTAGTGCAACAGCACGTCTGTAGAAACTGAACTTATCAATATTTCCAGTTGCAGCATTGATATTATTATTCTTATTATTTTTAAAACTACACTCTGGGAAAAAAAAAAATCAATGCATGCCTCCTTTGCTGTGCAGCATTTTATCACAGGCAAACTCTTCGTTCTGGAGCCACTATTTCTGCCCCTGCTTATTTCACCCCTGCCTTATATATATATATATATATATATATATATATATATATATATATATATATATATATATATATATATAAAAGTTTTCTTCTCTTATGTTTGTCACTCAGCGGGGGGAATGTAATCAACTCCACTACCTGTGTTTTGACATTGCTTGATTAATTCCCCCTCGCTGTTCCTCAGCATTTTAACTCAAATAATTATTTCCTATAGATTTTCAGTCAGAGCTCTGACGAGTGCTTTTGCCCTGCATTTATTACAGAAGCTCACATGACACACTCCAGTTTGCAGAACAGGTTATCTGCGTCAACATCGCTGTACTTGATTTCATTTCTAACGTGCACTCTGTGCTGTGACTGCAACCTTGACACGGGGATGTTCTAGCTAAAACACATGGAACAAAGAAACCAAAAAAGAGAGATATCAGTTCTGCTTTGGTGGTACTTAAATACAGTCTGTCCATCTAGGTAGAGGAGGTCTGTGTGATGAGGTGGAAGGCCTATTTCAGCTTAACAGCAGTCTCCTGTGGAGCCAATGTCTGTAGTAACAGGGCATGACCAGTTCGGTGGCAGTAAAGACCTCCTGATAAGATCTCAGCGGGGTTGCTCTAATCTGTTTCTCTCTACAGCTCTTACCTTGAAGCGCTCCAGCTGCTTGACAGCTTGTCGCTCTGCTTGCAAATCTTGGTCATGGTTTGGTTGTGGGTCGTGTTGTGGGTCTGGCAACGGGGCTTGATGGGCATCGCAGGAGGCGTCCGCATGGCCGTGATGCCGCGCGTCCTCACGAAGGTTTAGGTTAAAGATGAAGAGCTCGGTTTCTCTGAGCCAGCTCTTCAGCTCTTTGATCTTGAGCTCCAGCTGAGTGACCATGCTGCTGGTGCCTGGCGAGAGCAGTCCGCGGGTACCTTGCTCACCCGGATGTACTTCCACGTTTTCTCCTAGGCTCTTCTGCAGAAACACAAACATATATTTGACTGAATAACATGCCACACACAAAATCTGCACACGCAATATGATTCCATTCTGGTTTCTGTGTTACACCGAAGGGTTTGTTCGAAAAAGAAAAGAAAAAAATACACAACCTCATTTTGATCAAAGGGATAACTTGTTCCACCTAAACACTTTAACTAGAATCGAATGAATTGCCTTTTCACGAGATAACACTTTAATTAACTCTAATTTACTTGGATCGAATTAAGATATTTAGAAGTAATTTAGAAGAGACTGCAAAGCTATTACCAAAGTGCCATATGCACTGGATAAGAGGGTTTCGTTTCAGCAGCACGTTAAAATTTCATCGTGCAAAGTGACATTTTAGAGAGACATCGAAATGCTTGTTGAATAGTAAACAATCAACCGCAAAAACACACACCAATGATTTTTGAAATGGGCTCACTGAACAATTTTCTCCCACTGACAGTGAGAGAGGGATCCATGCTGTACCCTGTGTGTGTGTGTGTGTGTGTGTGTGTGTGTGTGTGTGTGTACGCCTGAAAATCCATGTGCCTGTGTATGTGCTGGTGAACAGCGAGTGTGCAGCTCTTCTCCCATCTGTCTGACAAATGTACTTTTGTAGACCGAGTGCAGGTTGCAGGTTGAACACTGAGACAGCAACTGCGAGCACAAAACACTCCATTATCCAATTAATACACACACAGGCGGTGTAATTGTCCTTTCTTTGTGTGTGCTGTGTGTAAGAAAGCTGTAATGGAAACAAATGTGATTATGACTCAGCATTGAAGTGGCTATTTCAGCATGCAGCATCAATTAAGCTCTCAGTTCTGGCCAGGTTCCCCCCTGAGCCCCCTCCCTGCTCGCCACTTTATTAACACATCTGTGTTCCTCTCATCCCCATGCATCGTTAATGCTAAGACAATGGACATCAACAGAGCAAGCTGTTTTAGAGGTTGTGTGAGAATGGGCTCGTTCACACCAAAAGAGATCTAAGGTGTTACAGAGGTTACTTTCCCACAAGCAGACTTAAAGTTTGGTCTTAGATAAAATCTGCTCATTTTACAAGCCAGCAATGTGGCCCAGAAGAAAAATATCCAAAAAGTGATGATTGATCCGGATATAATGGTGAGATCCCCGTCATGACACACTCACAACCTTCTATTTTAGAAATTCGCACTAATTGGAAGATTGAGGGCTCTGTGGGATCAATTGCATACACTGTGTTTAGCCTGCAACCTGTACTCAGCCTCCAAATGTATGAGTGTATTACACATGAGCCTCTTTTGACCCAAACCTTACAATGTGAAAAAAATCAAAGTGCAAATTCTACAGTTTGGTGTTGTCTGCTGTTGGCTTTCCCATGTAAACAATTTAAGATGTAAAGTGAAATAGCCAATACAACCTTTAAATTCAACAGCAGGTCAATAACTGTATCCTCTTTGCTTTATTCCATGTGTTGTATTTTTTAATAGTTCTCTGTAGAACACAATCATTTAAACCACTTTTCCAAATCCAGAATAACACTTTAGTATTTTCTCCACTCTCATCCAGTTTCAGTGCTACATACCTTTGTTGACCCCTCAGAGACATAAGCAATCGAGTCATGCATACTGTTAATGCACAACAATGAACAACCCAGCATTCAAAATGTTCAAAATGAGCTTCATAAAAGCAGACTGGCATCAAATATTACACATTTGCAGGGGCACACACACACACACACACACACACACACACACACACACACACACACACACACACACACCTCAAGGGACAATACTAATGATATGAAACTTCGATATATTTTAAAGTAGTCAATGCACAGCTTTTATAGCAGTACAGATTTACTGTCTTCTAAAAAAAACTTTAACATTACTGTCAAAATAACTGGCAACAAAATTAAGTACACCCTAATTGAACATGTCAAACTTCCACTTCCTCCATAATGACATCACAGAGCTGCTGGATGTTAGACACATGGTCTCCACCTTTCACTTGAGGATGCCTTTGTCTCATTAGACCACAGGACATGGTTCCAGTAATGCTCTTGGACAGTTTGTCCTCAACCCAGCCATCAGGGTTGCACAAGCCAGTGCACTTTTAGTGACGGTCCCAATAGATGGAGAGGATTGCGTTAAAAAGGGCATCCATCTTAAAACGTGCCAAATTTGTGGATATGTGGATCACGAACCAGAATTTCATACTGGATCGGTCGAGGCCCGGGTTACCAGATATGTTGTGTGTTCAGGAGACCAAGGAGAAGGGGAGTAATGCCAGAAACACTGGAGGTGGGTTTATACTTTTCTTTTATATTGTGAGAAATGGTGTAGGGGTGATTCTGAAGGAAAAGTACAGTAAGAATGTAGTGTAGGTGAAAAGAGTTTCTGATAGTGTGATGAACATGCAGCTGGAAGTTGAAGGGGTGATCATAAATGTCATCAGTGTTTATGCTCCACAAGTTAGCTGTGAGATGGAAGAGAAGGAAAATTTTAAAAGTTAGATAATGTGGTAGAAAATGTACCTAGGAATGAAAGATTGGGGCAGATTTCAATGGCCAAGTAGGTGAAGGGAACAGGTGTGATGAGGAGGTGATGGGTAGGTATGGCCTTCAAGAGAGGAATGTGGAAGGGCAGGTGGTGGTAGATTTTGCTTAAAGGATGAAAATGGCAGTGATAAATACCTATTTTAGGAAGAAGGAGGAGCATAGGGTGGATAAGAGTGAAGGAAGGTGCACACAGGCACACAGATGTTATGCAGGAGATGCAAGTGGAGACTGTAAGGTTGGTAGGGGACAGTGTAGCTAGACAGGATCGGATGGTGGTCTGTAGGATGGCTATTGAGGTAAAGAAAATGAGAAAAGTGAAGGCTGAAAAAAGAATAAGGTTGTGGAAACTGAAGGAGGACGACTGTAGTGTGAGATTCAGGGAAAAGGTCAGACAGGGGCTACGTAAGTGGTGTTGAAGAGGTGCTGGATGATTGGGCAACTACTGCAGAAGTGATAAGGGAGACAGCTCGGAAGGTTCTTGGTGTGACATCTGGAAATAGAAAGGAAGACAAAGAGATGTGGTGGAATGATGAAGAGCAGAAAAGCATAAGGAGCAAGAGGTTTGTTGAAACAGAATTGGGATCGACACGGTGATGAGAAAAGTATGCAGGAATGCAAGGAAATGCAGAATCAGGTAAAGAGGGATGTGGCAAAAGCAAAGGAAAAGGCATATGAGGATCTGTATGTGAAGTTGGACACTAAGGAAGGAGAAAAGGATTTGTACCGATTAGCAGAGAGACCGAGCTGGGAAGGATGTGCTGCAAGTTAGAGCAATAGGAGATGGAAATGTGTTAACTAGTGAGGAGAGTGTGTTGAGAAGGTGGAGGGAATATTTTGGGCAGCTGATAAATGAGGAAAATGAGCAAGAGAATGGTGAATGATGTGGAGATGGTAAAGCAGGAAGTGGATTATTAGTAAGGAGGAAATGAAGGAGATTGCTGGTACTGGTTTTATGAACAAGGAAGATCTGCAGACCTGCAGTAACTACAGAGGAATAAAGTTGATCAATCACAGCATAAAGTTATGGGAAAGAGAATTGGAAGTCAGGCTGAAAGAAGAGGTGACTATCTGTGAGCAACAGTATAAGAGAGGAGTTGTGGTATTGTATGAGGAAGTCGTGTGTCAGAAAAGTATGTGAGGGTGGTGCAGGACATGTATGAGGACAATGTGACATCAGTGAAGAAATGACAGACTGGTTTAAGGTGGAGGTTGGACTTCATAAAGGATCGGCTCTGAGCCCTTTCCTGTTTGCAGTGGTGATGGACAGGTTGACGGACGACGTCAGACAGGAATCTCTATGGACTAAGATGTTTGTGGATGATATAGTGATTTGTAGTGAGAGTAGGGAGCAGGGTGAGAAGAGCCTGGAGAGGTGGAGGTACATGCTGGAGAGAAGGGGAATGAAAGTCAGTAGGAGTAAGACAGAGTACATGTGTGTGTATGAGAGGGAGGACAGTGGAGTGGTGTGGTTGCAGGGGGAAGAGGTGGTGAATGTGGATGAGTTTAGGTACCTGGGGTCAACAGTGTAAAGTAATAGAGTGTGTGTTAGAGAATTGAAGAAAAGAGTGCAGGCAGGGTGGAGTGGGTGGAGAAGAGTAGCAGGAGTGATTTGTGATAGAAGGGTATCTGCAGGAGTGAAAGGAAAAGTTTATAGGACTGTGGTAAAACCTGTGATGATGTATGGTTTAGAGACAGTGGCATTGAGTAAAAGACAGGAGATGGAGCTGGAGGTAGCAGAGCTGAAAATGTGAAGATTTTCAATGGGACGACAATGGACAGGATTAGAAATTAGTTTATTAGGGAGGGAAGCGTGATTGAAATGGTTTGGTTTAATTGAAATGGTCATGTGCAGAAAAGGGACCTGGGGTATATCAGTAGAAGAATGCTGAGGGTGGAGCTGCTAGGAAGGAGGAAAATAGGAAGGCTAAGGAAGAGGTTTATGAATGTGGTGAGGGAAGACATGTAGGTAGTTGGTTTGAAAGAGGCAGATGTGGAAGTATGAAGACAGATCCCCTGTGGCGATCGTTAATGAGTGCAGCCAATAGACGAAGAAAAAGAAGAAGATAAAAAGAAGAGGTTGTCTTCAGCAAACTTTTGTAAAGCTTTCTTGTGAGTCAATTTTAGAAGTGTCTTAATTCTGGGACAAAGGCCATGCAAACTGACTTGTTTCAGTGTGTGGCGTATGGTCTGAGCACTGACAAGTGGACCTTCCACTTCTGCAACCTTTAACGCAATGCTGGAATCACTCATGTGTCTGTTTTATAAAGCAAGCTTCTGCACCTGACGCACAGCATGAGAAATCAACTTCTTTGATCGACTCTTGCGAGGCCTGTTCCGAGTGGAACCCGTCTTGGAAAACATCTTAATGACACTGGCCACTGTATGGATATATACATATATATTTACATACATACTCATACATACACAGCATAAAATGCTAAAGAATCATTTATTTTTTAAATCCTATTTGTTTTGCACATGCATGAAAACGCTAAAGAATCCATATCGCTAACGTAAGCCGCTTTCCACTTCCTGGTTAGCGACTAATGCAAGCGCTATGGATTCTTTAGGGTTTTTATGCATGCGCAAAACAAATCTTATTTCTGGTACGGAGTGAGTAGCCACAGTGACACTGCGCTAACTCTAGGTTACTTTTTACACCTCTGGCATTGTTGTGTATATTTTCAAATATAATAATAAGAAACGTTCTCGAGGGAACTCAGATTTGAACTTGCGTGTAAAAGGATTGCATTAGTGCTAAACCAAAAGATTTTGAAACTAATACATGTACCGTTTCACCCCAAGTGAAAAATAAAGTTCGTACTTGAACATGTGTCCAAACTGCACCCATATCTGACATCATCTAGGTGATGAGTCCATGAAAAAAATGTAACACGTAAAAATAGGAAAGGAATAAACGAGACGAGGAGGAGTACAAAGAGATAAGCAATCATTTTTTTTGTGTCTGATGAGTATATTCCTGTACAGGAGATCATTCATGCAAGTCTATTTTGCTGAGAGGTCAAAAAAGAGCCCTGATATTCAGCAAGCAACAGAAATATCTCAGATATTCATTACCTTTCTCTCTTTCTCTCTGTCTCTTCTCTCCTTATCTGAATATTGATAATCGACAAACTCGCTAGTGTTTTCAGCATATGACAAATGTGGTGAAATCTATGCCCTTGGAGGGTCAAGTAGCGCAAAAACAGGAATTTATTGCCACTTTATTTTGTTCTGGAGCAATATGCAATCATCAATTCTTCATAAGCAGCATACTTCGGAGAATGGTCTGTCTTCATAAATGCGACAGAGGACATCAATTTCGTTTAATTCACAATTTGTGTCAGCACAGCAGATGCCAATGGCTGACTTGATAGGCTTGTTTAATATGCAATTGAGACGGCGTAATGCACAGCGCAGGGAGAAGAAACGCTCAGATTGAACTCCTCGCGCCACTGCCGTCTCGCTCCTGTCGCTGACACATGCGCCGCACCGTCCGCACGATCACACATCCGCAGCTCTTTTTCAAAGTTTGGATGTGGCCATTTCGCGTAACTGTCAGCGATTATTCTTTTACATATGGCTTTAATTAACACTAACTGCTGCAGCTGAACTGAATGGATATTTGGCGCTCGAATGCTTCGGCTTCCGGATAACGACAATGTCGCTAATCTGACTAAGTGTTACTGTGATACAAATAGATCATATTCCAAAATAACCACACAGACAGACACAGGTTTGTTTTACTATCCTTGCGTAGATTCTTCCACTGAAATAATTACTGTGTTAAGAAAAACAGATTCTTCTTCTTTCGGTTTCTCCCATTAGGGGTTGCCACAGCGCATCATCCTTCTCCATACCCCCCTGTCCTCTACATCTGCCTCTTTCAACCCAACTACCTTCCTGTCTTCCCTCCTAGTGGCTCCATCCTCAGCATTCTCCTACCAATATACCCCATGTCCCCCCTATTCACATGTCCAAACCATCTCAATCTCGCCTCCCCCACCTTGTCTCCAATACGTCCTACATGCGCTGTCCCTCTAATAAACTCGTTTTTAATCCTGTCCATCCTCGTCACTCTCAACAAAAACCTCAACATCTTCAGCTCTGCTACCTCCAGCTCCACCTCCTTTCTTTTATTTAATGCCACTGTCTCTCGCAGGTCTCACCACAATCCTATAAACTTTCCCTTTCACATAATAAAAGCAGATTAACGTAACAAAAAACTAGGACTCCAGCAACCAAACTTTCAGCACATATGTACATTTTTTAAGCTATTTTCTGGCTCCAACCATTCACACATACAAAAAGAGAAACACACATACACCCAAAGGTTTGTCTACACCTTAATCTAACCCCTACTCTAACACCAGTAACAAGAGACTTATTTGTTTTTGTTTGTTTGTTTCTATTTATTTAAATCTGCAGTTTTTTTTATCTTCCTCATGCGGACCAGCCAAAAGTTCACACAAAATACTGAATATGTTAAATATTCCTGTTCTGCTTGTCCCCACCAAGATAAAAACACACAAGTCAGGACAGTGATTATAAAGATAATAAACATAAACATCTGCACTTTTTATATAATGGGCTAATTAGTCTACAGATGGGGCTTGAGAAATGAGACGGAAAAAAAACATCCACCAGCAGTAGTTAGTACTATTTATCTTCAGCTCTTCCTCTGAATAGCTGAGTCATGACTTTGCCATTTGTGTAATTTCTGAATGTGAATAGCATCAAAATATACACCACAAGGCAGAGGGGTGAGAACAGATTGATTGTATAAAGCCTCACCTCTAACTGATCCCACTTGACCCTAAGAGCAGCCATGCGTTCATCAAAGTCATCAGGCAGCTCGATGCTACTTCTTTGCAGACTCTCGGCCCAACCCAGGAGCTGCGTTTTCTTTGGGAGCCACATGGCCATCTCCACACGGTTTCCCTGCAAAATAAACAAAAACACATACACAAATAAGCTTACTAGTCATGGCATTATCTACATATGATAAAAAGACAACATTATCATCTCACAAAGCTACAAAGTCACACAAGAAACAGATTTATTTTTTATAACCAGGACACACTATCCTCCAAAATCAAATGAATATGTAGCTTTGAAGACTACAGAGCATATTTGCGACTCTGAGAGGATGGACACTAATGCCCTCTAAAAGCAGTAATTTGCAAATTTGATACGATTTTAAGCAATTATATTTTCAGTTAAATAGCTGACAAGCATACTGTAAAGGCTGAAACTGACGCTGTTAAATTTTGCACCTTTTTTTTGCTCCCTAATTTCTCTCTCTTTCTTCCCTATTTCATTTTCTGCACCAATAGCTACTTGATTCCTGTTGTCATTTATCATTACGGCAAGAGGCGCATTTAAATATTTAAATGCGCCCTGTTTTCTTCTCTCTTCTCGTTGTCATCGGGCCAAGATTCATTTTTCATTGTCGCCGTTTTTTTTTGATGGAGACGCTATCACACATCTTTTTAAGCCATCCATCCCTTTCAGGTTTTAATAGCGGCCACCAAAGCAAATAAAAAAAAAAGCGGCTCCTTTTAAAAGTGAACGGGATTACCCAAGTTTTTGTTGTTGTTGTTGACAGCAACTTTTGATTTTAATAGTTTTGCCTTCATTATAAAAAATGTCACGTAATTTACTGAGACAGCAGTGAAGGATGAGATGAAGGGATAAGGAGGTGAATTGGAATGCAAAGGATGAGGCGATGGGAGTGGTTTGGCTTCCTCAGGTCAGAGCTGACCATGAAAGGTAATCAGAAAAGAAAGGACCACTACCACCCCCACAAATCAAACCCTATATATGTTTCATAGCTTGAAATATATGCATATGTAAAATGTATATGTAAATGTAAAATTCATGATGAATTTACACAGCAAAAAAAACCCCCAAAAAACAGTAAGTACAGCTATAGCACACCATAATTTCAGAAAATGTCTGTGAAAAGACCTGTGTGCACCAGAAAACCTAGAAGTTTCTCTTCTTGAAGCAGAGCAACTGTATAGTCAAATCTATACCACTTTTAAAAAAGGGGCCACCATCTAATAGAAATAAGTGCGGTGTGAGTGAGGAAATGGCAGCCATTTCCCTTAACAAATTCAATAATTCAATAAATCAGCCAGCAAAGATAGTCTTTTAAATAGATGAAATATCAACAAGCGATAATAATATTAATTCACTTGGCATATTAACATAAAAAGACTGGAAATGTCAGCAAAAATGCAGTCACACATGAGCTCATTTAATGCGTTTTCCTAGATCCATCTTCCCCATTAAATTAAAGTTTTGTTCACTCTCTGTAACATGGTGAGACAACAAAAGTAAGACTCTATGAGCTGAGTCGGATGTGGGGTGTATTTAAATCACTTTATGCAAACACTAACATGTTGGGATGGTGATGGTGGTGGTGGTGGTGGTGGTGTGTCAGACTGAGGCAACAAACAGAATTTGCACCAGCGTGCTCAGTGCAGGCATTTAAAGCACTCAGCATACTACAGTAGCTTTAAATCAAACAGAAAGCATTACTGCTCTTGTTTTTTTGCCCAGAAAATGAATCTATGGAGAAGAGGGGAAAAAAGTAATTTAGGACTCCTCTGATGATGCACTGAATCTCCTGTATTAAACGTTTAGTATAAAAAAAAAGAAAAAGCACTTCAGAAAAGCATGTGAGAAACTAGACAGGGAGATGATGAGCTGTAAATCGACTCTGAGGTGCATAATATGTGGAATTTGATATGCTTTCATGATAGAGATCTGCCCAAAAGAAACTGGGAAAAACTGATAATTACTTAATCAGTTCAGGCCCTTTTCATGTCATGCCAGCACCCTTGATGTTCAGCTGTAGACTGGGAAAGGAAAGGAGAGAGGGAGGGAAAGAAGGAGAGAGGGCACGAAGGGGGTTTTTGGGAGAGAAGAGTGATGGAAATGGGATGAAGGCCTCCCAGTGATGTGTGAGACTCACAGCCCTGAAAGACCAGGAAGTAAAAAAAAAAAAAAGCTACATATTCACTTTTAAAGACATGGCACTGCCATTTGGAAGTGATTTCTAAACTGTTTATGTAAAATGGCTGCTGACATGCTTCTGTGCTTGGTTGTTCTATTTTTCCAGTGAAAAATCGCTTTGCTTCAAAAAAGAAGAGTGAAAAAAAAACTGCCGAACCGGCCTGGAACAAAAGGCTGTGCAACAGTGTTAATTGTCACCATGGTGACCAGAAGAATAAGCCATTTTACAACTGGTATAGAAGGCGCACATTGAGGCCTGAGTCAAAAACGCTCTTCTATTTTTTCATCCCGCTTTCGCTTCTGTGTTTAAGAACAAGATGGCCAGTCACTAAGAGGTCAACCTCAGACCCAGGAGAATTTCCACCAGCTTTTCCAGACCTAGTCGAGAATGAGATTTCAACAAAGACAAAATCAACTTTGGATTGTAAACACACACACACACACACACACACACACACACACACACACACACACACACACACACAGCTGCAGCAACAAATTGCATAAACAATGACATCTTTCAAGAAACAAGAAGTGCTTGTGCAAAGACTAGGAGGTTATAGGCCAATACACTGCACACAATGCTACAGGGAACCCTGGGAACTCACCTCCTCTCTATCAGAACATCAAACTGTCAAAAAAATATATACGGAGGATGCAGGAATTTAAGACATCCTATTAAAAGCGGATGCTTTGGTCAGATTTCCAAAAGATGTCCAATCAGCTTAGTGATGAGTTAAAACACAGAGTGACAGCAAGAGCCCTAGGCCTTTTAAGATTGTGTAATTTACTGCCAGGAAATAAAACTAGACACTAGACACTCCTTTGATCTGTGATTGAGGAGGTTTTGCTTTATTTAAAGAATTTTATGACTGAATTTGGTTAGACTTCCTGCTGCTAAAAGTCACGTTAGAGGCGTGCCGTATACATATCAGATATATCCTACATATATATGTATGATATATTCAATGTCACGGTTCTTCTTCTTTTTTTTGGAACTTATTTATTTATGTATTGTTATTTTATGTTTCCCGTTCCCGTCTTTGCATGAGGCTTGGTGGTGACCCCCATAGGAAGCCCATGCCTAATGCTATTGAGCAGCGAACAAAGACGCTTTTTATCCAGGGTCCGAGGCCTGGAGCTCAGCTGTGGGTTCAGGGAGGAGGGATTGGACTAGAGTGAGTCTTAGTGGCCAGCCCTCCGCTGCCCCCTCTCCACTGTGAGCGTGGCACTTTTCTTCACCAGACAAACACAGGAAACAATGCAATCAGCCAAGAGCACAGTGTTTTAACAGGCAGAGAAGCCTCAGCCTGGGCCCTGCTCCACACTCCTCTAAAGCCTGAATAATGATGCCAGGCTGGAGTATTTGGCCTGTTCCTGTTGCTCACTAAGCACCAGAGTCCATAAGAAACACTGCAAATTCAGCTATTCCTTAACACTGATGAGGACACATATTCTCGCTTTCAAGCAACTTTAAATTGTAAATAAATGCATGCCCTGTGTAAGAGTATATTTTATATTATATATATATATATATATATATATATATATATATATATATATATATATATATATATATATATATAGAGAGAGAGAGAGAGAGAGTAGTCACCTTTTGTACAGACAGGGAAAATTACCGGTCGAACAAATTACATTTGGGATTTTGAAATCACTTCACTTTTCTCGCCGCTTATTCCATTTGCATCAACTGCAAATCATATTACGTAGGCTATGCATTGTTAATTGAGTCCGTAATGCATTATCCACCATATAAATCAAATGACAAATATTAAAATGAAGAGCAAATTCACTAATAGGGAATCATGAAACAATCTTTTTTAAGTATCCTTCATTAATAATTGAATTCTAATAATGTCTATTGTACAGAGTAGTTTTAGATTTTTTTTTTCTTTCATGGAAACCCTTTTCTGCACAACTGCCCTGTCTGTGTTTGACTGATGGGATAATAATAGAGATAAATTTAAATTGTGTGTAATAGAAGGTACAAAAAAAAAAAAAAAAAAAAAAAAAACAGAAAATAAATTCAGAAAACAATAAATCAACAAGCAACTAATAAACCTAAGAATACACAGTCTACTGGAGTGAGGAGACGGTCAATCAGGGACATTAACTCTTCATAAACTGCCACCATTTCCTCTACTTCGACAATTTTTCCCCCTCAACTGAACCAGCCATTGGGGAAAAAAATCTAGAATAAGAAAATTTTAAAGAAAAAGTCAGAAACTGCATATAAACCCAGACAAACTCACTCCTGCTGAAGCTAAGCAGGAATTTTGCACTGTGTCTGAATTGTGCAACAATGCAATGCAACCTAAATGCTAGACAATCTTCATTCTAATGAAGTGGGTGTCAAGGTCAATGTAAAATGTGCTGTGATGAATGGCGCTGAGCTGGATTCTACAAATCTGCCCCGCACCACAGCCCTTTCACTTTAATTGTGGCGCTGAAATGTGCAGAGGGTAAGTTGCAGCAAGAGGGCACAAGGGAGACAGGAGGGTGTGTGTGTGTGTGTGTGTGTGTGTGTTTTAGGAATGAAGAGTCTTGGTCAAGGGGGGTGTCTAAAAAAAGGATGCTCTGATATCTAAGCAATCTTGCAGATCTGTAATATGAATCTAATAGCATCTTTAAATTCACTCATGTCTCAAAATCTGAATCAATATTCAATCAGAAATAGAAAAAAAAAAAACAAATTCTGTTCAGCACAAATTTCCAACAGTCTGTAACCTGCTATGTGCTATTACAGCTAATAAGCATCCGGGTCATATTATTAATCATCATACTCTCCATTATTTATCAAAAACAGAACACAAATAATGATGCATTAGTGTACAGCTAAATACATAGTACACAAGTATCCCAGTCAGGTGAATAGTTAAAAAAAAAAAAATCAGTTTTCTTTTTCTTTTTTTCCCCCACAGCTTTTCTCCAAGGATTTCTGACAGCAGGGAGAGCAGAATGCAACGGGCAGATCACGAGATGTGATGATGGTAGGAGCACACTCGTTTAATGCTATATCTCTCCGATCCTCTGGGGACTGAGCAACTGTTTCTCCAGACTCCCGTGAAACAGCAGGTGAGACAGTAATTCCTTTGGGCTTTCCACAACAGCAGAGCAAGGGAACATCACACACATACATACATACACACACACACACACACACACACACCAGCATGTTCTCTTGCATCCTCTCACAGCAGCACCAATATATATTATGCTCTTAGATTTTGTTTTCTGGGAAACAACTAATCAGAGGTTTTAACTATAGTGACTTTATTTTAATATTCAAACCACTGAGACATTTTGGAAATGCTGTAAGCTCATATACAAACCAATTATAGACATTGTTTACAGGGTAGAAATGTATGTTTCTGGATTTAGTGTCAAACTAAAGTACTGTATGGGAACAAACAATTTAAATGTATTCTTAAAGTTACAACACTGCTATTAACTTCACTTTGGTACTATACATTTTTCTCTGTTTGCTTTATCTGATCGTGACCCAATTCAGTTTTCTGATGTTGTTGTCAGTCTCAAGGGTCGACATATTGTGCATTCTGTAACGCTTTTCTACTCACCAGGGTTGTAAAGAGTAGTTAGATTAGTTACTGAAGCCTTCCTGTTAACCCAGATCAGTCTAGCCATTCTAACTGTTCACTAAATGTTTTTTTTGTGTCTGTTTAAGACATTGACGCAATGTCCATGTGATTGGCTGATTAAATAATTGCAGGTGTATAGATGTTCCTAATAAAGAGCATGTTTTAAGGTGTGCACCTGTGAGCCTGTGTGACTTTGTTCCCACAGCCTTCACTGGGAGAGAAAAGAGAAGAAAACGGCAAAAAGAGAGAACACCAAGTGGAAATTGAGTGAGATTTTTTTCGCTCTCCCACTTTCCCGGAGAGTTGTCCGTTGCTGTGGAGGCCTGTCCAGCATCCTGGAACAAAGCCAGTAAAACAACAGGAGAGGAAGACAACAACACAGCGCTCAGTCTGCCATTCGCTACAGCTCCAGCCGCACAAAGCCAGCATTACATCAGTGCACTAAAATGCCTTTATGACATCTATCGAACTGAAATTTGACTAGAATCACAGAAACTACGGGGTAAAAAGCAGCCGTGCAGGATTGCATGTTCTGTTTCATCCTCTGTCTATCTCTCTCAATCAGCTAATCGCCTCTCTCTCTCTCTCTCTCTCTCTCTCTCACTTTCTCTCTCATTCCTTGCTTTCTTACTTTCTCTTCTTCACTGCCTCAAAGCCATGGGAGTATTTGCTCACAATTAGAGCGCCACCCCCCCCTGCCCCTCATTGCTTTCAACTCATATGAGTAAACTTTCCCAAAGCCCCATAGTGCTTTCTTCAAGGCAAACATGCTAATACCAATGCCCTACTGCCTAGCTACTGGAAATACACTTTTAGAAAGACCGAGACTGAAAAAGAAAAAAAGAAAAGTGGATGGGACTGGGGTGGAGAGAAATATGTAGTCGACTTCAGAATTTATAAATGTGAACAGCACATATAATCATGTGCCAAGTAATATTAAACACACACACACAAATATATAGTATATATACATACATACATACATACATACACACACACACACACACACACACACACACACTGCACTTTTCAACTTCCTGTAATGTGTTGAAGGTCAAACTCACTGGTTTATCCTCATAGTGATGGGTGGCAATAGTGAGAATTGAAAGTGACAAGATTTAATTTTAATTATATGCTTTTAAATTATGTCAAATTGTGTGTAATGTTTACTTAAAGAATTTCTTCCCTTAAAGGAAGCCAATCATTTATGCAGGTAACTCTCCTTCAAAAGAGAGAGAGAGAGAGAGAGAGAGAGAGAGAGAGAGAGAATGACAAGGATACGATATAGTAAGTCACAGGCAGTCTTCAAATGCATAGTTGCATGTGTAAATTAAATACTAAGGCTGAGGATATTTTCCTGTAAAGAACAAAATACAACAACAGAATAAATAAACAACAGAACAATTTCAGAGGTCGATCAGAAGGTTGTAAGTTTGAATACCACAATCACCAGAAAATTTGAATACATGAAACATTTTCTAAAAATGTTGCACTTTTTTAACTTTCAGTGCTGCTTCATACTAAAAAAATGTATATACACATGATCAAACTGCTATTATATCTGTGCCAGGCAGAAGTCCTCTCTGAAAGTTGAATATCTCTGTGGTACTGAAATCATCGAGTCAGAGCATCGGCTGCTAAGAAAGTGGAGTTCGACATTTTTAAAAATGTCCTCCAAACAAATTCAGAAACCTCCAATTAAGCTAACCACACTGACATCTTATATTTGTGTGTATAATAAGCAATATGAAAAGTGCTGACAGCAATTAATCTATCAGTGTGGACATCAGCCAAGATCAGTACATACCAAGAGCAACAGGATGCTTAGGATATATATATATATATATATATATATATATATATATATATATATATATACACACACACACACGTGTGTGTGTGTGTGTGTGTGTGTGTTCATGCGCGTGCAAGTCCTTGTGCCAGGCTTAGGATGAAAGTGTGCCATCTAGTGGATAAAGTAGAACAGTGCATTTTTGGTGCTTTTCTTTGAGTATGCTGGCTGACAGCTCAGAGACAGGCCAATAAGGAAAAAAAACACACTCTCTCATCTCCTTTCAGCTAGAGCAGGTCTTTGGAAAACAAACTCAAAAACAGATATTTGACCAGCTGGCTGTCTTCAAGCCTGCCAGCACTCTGATACACACTGGCACTCACACACACACACACACACACACACACACACACACACACACACACACACACACACACACACACACGTGTGCTCTCTCTCTCTCTCTCAGAGTCTCTTTCTGTATACTTATTTTTTTTACCCTGTACTTTTTCTTTTTACATTTCTCAACCATGCACAATAACCAGTATATCTTAAATAAAAAAATCAAAAAATCATTCGCAATTCATATGGTTCGTCCTACTAACAGCTAAGCCTCTACATTCTACACCCCCTGTGGAGTTCAATGGAGCTGTCCAGATCTCCAGAGATCCCTAGATTTCGATCCAACCATACACTCTCCCGGTTGCTTAGATTGTGCCGTTCAAGTGTTGTTATAGCAACACCCTACTTAACCCTAAATGAAGGCAAGTGAGCAAAGCATCAGTAGGATATGTGTTTGTCTGCATCTCCAAATATTCACTCTGATGTCCGGATCTGTGCGCTTCACCTCAGAGCTGTGCATGTTTTAGCCCGAGTCCACCTGCTTATATGAGTTGGTGAGAACCCATCTTTAAGTGTACTAGGAATTTAAAAACAACAAATAGCAAAGAGTGTTGAAATTGTGGGATGACTGTTGGAAAACACAAGAGCTAGTGCATTATCTGGGGAAAAGTGGAGAATACAAGCAAGATGAATATGTGGAAATAAAACAGATGTTTGCTGTTATTACAGAATTGTCATTCTTTTGGTAAATGAATGACAGTACAGGAATTATGAACAGACTGAAAGGCTTGAGCACTTCATATTTGGAGAGATACAATCACTATGGAACAATACTGCCAGCTGATCAGGCATATGCAGACATCATCACACACTTTAATGCAAATTAATATCTAATGCATGTTTACAAAATTCCAGTACAAGCCTATCTGGGAGATATTGTGTGTGTGTGTAGCTAGGAGTGTGCAAATGTGATCAGAGACTTGAGGAATGAGAGTGCTACAGTGGGGAGCCCTGCATTAGTACAGTAATTAACCAAAACCCCACGGAAGGAACCACAGGAATCCATCAACACTGCAGAAGCCTTCCCTATCTCTAGTCTCCCCACTGACACCCCATATGAGCATTGCTCCCTGCCACACACACACACACACACACACACACACAAGACTAGATCAAACATTTTAGATCCCAAAACATAGACACAACACAACTACTCAACATGTATATGCAGATACATACAAATACACACACATACAAACATACCAAAGAGCCCAGACTAAACCTGGTGTATCTCTTAACATCCCATAATGCACAGACAGACATACACACACTAAGGCCAAACATATTAGATATCAAAACCTTGACATTGACACGACCACAACCCACAATGTGTAAACACATACCTCCCCCCCACCACCCACCCACACTCACACACACAAAAGTGTCCAGACTAAATCTGCTGCATACCTCAACACACTCACATACACAATAAATTAATGCAAAACACACACATACACACCTGCTAAATAAAACATATTAAATTGCAACATATTAGACACAACACAGCAATATCCCATAACGTGTGCATTCTCTCACACACGCACACACATGCACACGGACGCGCACACACTGAACCCCTGTAATTCACAGTGCAACTACAGCACAAGTTTCAAAGAGCAGTACAACCGAAAAGGTCCAAAAACGGTTCAGGATTGAAAAATGGTCTTTGATCTTTGAGATAAAAAAACAAATGTGTGAGTAAAAATCTGGATTAGGTGAAGAATATGAATGTTTTCTCCTAAATCTGTTGTCCACGTTCACATCCTAACAGCACACACACACACACACACACACACACACACACACACACACGTCTAGCCTGCGAGCGAGCGGTCGGTCCGCTAACGCAAAATAAGCTCTTTAAAGAAGTGAAACCAGTAGCAAATGGAGAACATGGCACACTGCCACATGAGGAGAAAGGAAAGGCATGAGAGAAAAGCAGAAACCGGCATACAAGAAGCACACGACTGTGTTTTCTGCTCTCTCTCTCTCTCTCTCTCTCTGTCTCTTCTTCTGTCTCTGTCCATCTCTGTCATATTGCTCCTCGGCTGCTCCTACACCTCTTGTCATCCCCTTGTTTCTCTCACACTGCGTATCATCCTTCTCCACCATCCTCTTTTCAATAATTCATGCGCTACGAGGACCGAACGACTGTCTTTCTTGACAAACAGTGTTTTGTTTAGTTTCTTTTCTTCTCTTTTTCTTTTTTTTTTCATTTAGAATCAATTGTGCTCGCTCACAAAATTCGTGAAGAATTGTTGAAGATGGCTTGATTTATTTGACACGGTCAGAGGCCCTGGCCTTTATTGCGTGCTAATGTTGACCATGTGCGAGTGAGCACGATGGGACGAGAGGGATGTGAGAGAGAGAGAGAGAGAGATAACTGGACTCAGATCAGCTCTTTCCGCAAGTGTGCTGGGGCTGAGTTTGATCTCACCGCCTGCATCCAGGCTCTACAGGACTTAGTGCTTGTTGCGTCTCTCCCCTGTGGAATGTCTACCCTTTTTTTTAAATCCCATTTCATCATAAGCAGCCATTTGAAGCACACAGACACACATCCACAGACATACACACACACCCAAACAAAAAAGAGGAAGAACAGGAGGGAGGGGTATAGAAAAGAAGTAAAAGGAAAAGAAAGAGAGCAACACTAGTAGAGAAAGAGGAAAAAAAAAAGGAGGGAGCATCAGACTCAACACTGGGTTCTTTGTGCTGAAGTCCTGGCACGGTACACACACAGTCACACACACAGGCGATGGCCCTGATAAAGGGTGTTGTGTTGCGAGTGTTTGTGGCTATTGGATCAGAAGGTGTGAGAGGATGGAGATAGAGAACGAGGAGTAAGGGTTTTGGCAGGCATTAGTGATGCTCTGATAGGTATGTGAGAGCGGAACAGTAATTATACTTTCGTCATTATTCTCCAGTATCTTTAACACCAATAATATTTTGGCAGCAACAGAGAAACAGTGTCATTTTCTTTTCTTTTCTTCTTATTTTCATGTCTACCAAATGAAATAAAAGTCAATGTGCAGTTACTCCAAACATGAGCTTCAATAGACTGAATCTCTGTACTACATAATAAGGGATAGTGTCTCTGCTGTCAATCACAGTGACACAAGCCAGTCACAGACATCCAGGAGATCCTGTGATGTAGTTCACAATATGCCTTGCAATATCTACCACTGTGAAAGTCAAAAGTTGTGAAGTGATGTGTATCCATACGGTTAAGCTAATAAAAAAACTTATGAAAAAAGTGCATGAACAAAGTCAGTGCTAAACGTATAGACAGTTTATGACAGCTACCAGCCAAACATGGTGACGCTAAACATGTGCTTTCACCCATATATATATATATATATATATATATATATATATATATATATATATATATATATATATATATATTTAAAAAAAATAGGAAAGTGCTATCAACCCTCTTCCACATACATAGTGTGGACAGTTTGTGGACATCAGACCATAAGATTCTAGGTGCTTTTTGAGCCTCCTATTCCATTTAATCCCAGTTTGCTGTTGTAATAACATCTACTCTACTGTTGTTGAGGAGATTAAGCTCATACAGCCACAAGGGTGTAAGTAAAGTCAAGTACTGATGTAGGTGAGGAGGCCCAGGGTGCAGTCAGCATTCCAAATAATCCCACTCAAGATCTTCCACTCCAACCCATGTAAACCATGTTTTAATGGACCTCGCTTTGTGCACAGGTGCATTGTCATGCTAGAACAGGATTTGGTTTTCTAGTTCAACGGAAGGGAAAATGTATTCCTACTGCATCCAAAGACATCCTATATAATTGTGCGCTCCAACTTTACTTTGGAATACAACTTTCCAGTCATATGTGGGTAACACAATGTTTCCAAAGTCAACATTACATGTAAAAAACATGTAAGCAATTGATTATTTTTCAGCTGCATTTCAAGAATTAATAAAAGCCACAAAAATGACTGTTTCAACTGCACTTCTAATGGTAATGTATTAAAACTGCCAAATGCATTGAAGGCGCATCGCTTCAATGCATTTGCACACCTCACAAAAGGTGACCTATGATATTCCCCCTGTTTAGATCAATTCCAGAATCCAATCAGTTCATGTGGATACTATGATAATTACATTTATATCCAATAGACATTTAGCACTCATTCATGATGAGAATCGTGGACAAACCGACAACCTACAAACAAAGTCTACAACAGTGTTTGTCCAACAGTAGATGCACAGTTTCTTCATGCGATAATTGGAAGGTCTCTGAAAGTGGGTGGAATCTCATAACCAACTTCAACTGCACTAATGCACACACACACACACACACACACACACACACTTTCCCACCCCGAGCCTCTACTCTCTCAGGGTCATGATAAGTGTTCACTTTTTTCCCTTTTCAATGAACAGTCACTCGCTTGCCTGCCAAGTTCCATAAATCCCTGCAGGCTTTTCCGGAAGAGTTTTATTAATTGTAAGCATCCTGAAAGAAAAAAAACTTTTGTTTACTTTCGGAAGGTTGTCCTGGTAACCGACTCAATCGCTGCTTCTTAAATGGACACTGCGGCTTTTAATCGCAGCGAGCCTGTTCATGGGGACTGAGACAGAGAGGAGTGCTATAGAAACACACACACACACACACACACACACACACACACACACACACACACACACACACACACACACACACTGTGGTGCCAATGAGAACTTTAACTAGTTACAATAATAAAATAAATCAAGATTAGACAATGTATATTAATCTGTATGTGAATCTGTATGTGTGGTGGGCTAACCAAAGAAAAAACCAAGTTGCAAATAGCATTGAGAACCTTTCAGAAAACAGAAGACATACAGTACAAAAAAAATACAAATGTTGAAATAAGGCCAGGGGACAGAGACAGGGAAAAGGGATATTTCTGAAAAAAAAAAAGAAGAGTTTGTTATAAAGCAGAAGATACACACAAAAAAGAGAGCAGATAAAGAAAAAAGCAAAGCGAAGCGGCGGGAGAGGAGATATGGTGGTGGTGATGAGAATCGCATGAAACGCCACCTGCTCCAGCTCCATAAAGCAGCAATGCGTCACGCTCACACAACCTCTGTAACTCTACCATTGCAGGCACGCTGTCAGACATAATGCAGATTAAACCCCATACACACGCGCGCACACACACACACACACACACACACACACACAAACGCGCACACACGCACGCACAAACACAAGCCATACATGCTCTCTAAGCATTGCACTCTCCCTCTATCAGACACAGTAACACAGAGCCACCATTGTCATCAGCGCTTTTCTTCTCTTATTGATGAAATAATTAATCCAGTTTTAAAACGTAAACATTCACTAATACATAATCTTCTCCTAATAAAGTGCAGCATGTGACTACACAAGCTGGTTTGTTGATTCAGAGAAAGGTTTTGTGTGTGTGTGTGTGTGTGTGTGTGTGTGTGTGTGTGTGTGTGTGTGTGAGAGAGAAAGCAAGATGAGGAAAGTTTGGTTAAAGAGAAGCTTTGATCAGTAGAGGCATCAGAGCGTGTTAGTTTAGACAGAAATCTGTTCCTGCTGTCAGTAAACAGTGAAGGCATTCACAGTCTGTAACACACACACACACACACACACACACACACACACACACACACACACACACACACTAATAAGCATTGCCTCTGATTGATGTCTGACTGGATTGAACGTTAATCAGAAAGAGAATGCACAGATGTGCTGCTTAACCCTGCTTATGTATTAATGCGTCTACGTGACCGCATGAGAAACGTTGAACTGTAAGGGCAGCCATTTTAGCGAAGCCATCGGCCGGTGTGAATGAGTGTGATCCGTGAGAGAGAGCGGGCCGGAGGTGTTGCATTACTGCAAGCTGAGACAGTATGCCTTACAGGCAAATGAATGAAAGAAAAAGGAAAGAAAGAAAGAAAGAAAGAAAGAAAGAAAGAAAGAAAGAAAGAAAGAAAGAAAGAAAGAAAGAAAGAAAGAAAGAAAGAAAGAAAGAAAGAAAGAAAAGGCATTATATTTCCTGCTCTCTATCTTACTGTAATATATGACTAATGGTAGAGGTCACTATGCCCGATGAGCAGGAAGATTAGTTCTGACCTTGGCGGTGACCTCGGGAGTCTCGGAGAAGAGGGAGTGATAAAGTACAGAGTACCGAGGGAGGAGGAAGAGGGAGCGGCTGGCTCTTGCCATTGCTTGTCATTATGGTTTGTTTCCAGTGCAAGCGGAGCTGGTTATTAATTTCATTCTTTTATGATTCACAATCTGCTCGCTTGAAATATGCCATATGCTCCGAGCAATTGTAGGATGACGAGTGTCAGGATCGGTCCAATAAAGGCAACCTAAATGAGGCTGATTTACAGGCCATGGCTTACGGCGAGCAGCGTTCTCTATCTCCCCTTCCGTGTGATAAAGCCCTGAATGTGGGCAAACGAATGGCTCCCAATCAATCCCCCATCCACGGCAGATAAAGGCAGGACACCCAGCACACACCCAGCACACACACACACACACACACACACACACACACACACAAGCACGATAACAAACACGGGAGCACAGAACATATTTATTAGGTAGGCATGCAATCAATAGAGTCCCCAAATCAGTTTGTATTCAATCAAGAACAAATATACTGACCTAACACAAAAGTAGCTGGCTTTATCTATCACTAATAAAAATTCATTGAGACAAGGTGAGTACATGGGATATAAAAAGAACAAGGCCCTATCTTCCTGCACTTGCTTCCTTTTCATTTACTACCACGTTGCACATTTTCTTCCCCGTTCTGTCCTTCATTGGTTACATCAACAAGTCATAGACTAAGCAGGTAAAAAATGGTTGCGATTTACTTTCCTGTGTGCCATCGTTCTGCTTTTTAGTCTGTTACTAAGAACAATATTTGATCGAATGAGGAAAATTGGGTGATGAACGAGCTCACAGAGCTCACTTTAGGTCAGTTTCTGATCCGATTCTCACCTTATAGAGATGCTGCTGCTGTTCCTCTGACATCATTAGCTCATGGCTGTCTGTCACAATGGACTCCATGTCCAGCAGCCAATCCCAGAGCCGCTGGTACTCACTCTCGAACTCTGATAGGCTGGAGAACGGAGGAGAGAAAAAGTACAGTTGTGTTAATGGTGCCCTGAAAGAGAATTTCTGGTTGACATAAACTGCATTCTCTCCTCATCTCTGCGGCTCATCTGGCTGGAGAATGGGTTCCTGGGCTGCGTGCAGCTCTTTTACTGAGGGAATATTTGACAAGTGGAGGTAATTACTTTGTCCCGTTAGTATGTGGCGCCGCGGTGCAGGTAAGTGAGGTGTGAAAGGGGTCGGAAGCAGAAGGGATCTTTAACCTGCGCATTGAGTGACGGATCCTGCGCCAGAACAACTTAATTAAACATGACTTCACCTCCCTATTCCCAGAGCCTGCCTTCAGCCTCGACATGAAAGGACATCAAATATTTATGAAAGGACCAGAAGCCATTGTGTCCATACTCACACGTGCTCACACACACACTCCGTAGACATATTACTGCACACACACGCAAACAAACACCAACAACAATTGAGGGGACACACACACACGCACACACACACACACACACAATCATTGGTGTCTGTGCTTTTGCTGTGTGGGCCTCAGCAGGAGGGCCACGTGTTTATAAACATAAGTGGGGAAATTGTTTTGCATTCATACTGCTTCAGAACACTTTGACAGCTATGTCAAACTAGTGCCATTTTCATTGTCGGGTTTTTATAAGCAATCCAGAGAGTTGTCCCCAAAGGGAGGAAGAAACTATGAATAAGATTACACAAATAACCATCAAAAAGCGAAAGAAAAATCAACACTTCTCCTTTATTGCAACTCAGCCCAGACGCAAACTAAACAGAAGACTGGGACTTGAATTGCGCTGCTACATATGTAATTTCAACAATCGCTGTGGCGTGTATTTGCATATCGAAGCAGGGTTTGATGAAACGAAACAACGGTGGAGAGAATATGAATATTTTAGCTACTTGGAAAAATGACGTCGATCAGCCAGATGCGACTGAAGGACTGGAACAGTTTTAGAACTCAATGTGTGGTTTGGAAGTTAAACATACAAATATATTACACTATGCCACCGCAGACTGTTTGGCCTTAAAAAAAAACTTAAAATACTTTGGCCTTAAAAAATTTGTCCTATAAACAAAGCTAACCAAATGAGGTAGAACTGTGTAAATACTCTTTCACACATGCCCACTGGACACTGGTTCAACAGCTAAGAATTAACACACGAAGTTTTCATTTAATGTTTAAACTTCATGCATTTCATAGTGCTGTGGCAAACCATGATGTTGTAACCTCGGCACATGTTTCCGATGTCCACCACCTGCTGCACTACACGCATCAGCCAAAGTGCAATCAGGCTAGGATTTTGTTTTACGAGGTAAATTAATCAGATTAATTGGTGTGTTTCGGAGATTTTACCCAACGGGGCTCAATCCTGGGTCCCTGCAGCGAAAAGTAGATGCCCAAGAGTAGAGAATGAACAATAAGCCAGAGTTTCTATTAAATAGAATCTATAAAACAGCAGATTCCATGACAGATTAAAAAGAAAAAAAAAAAAGAAAAAATATTCAAGTGCACAGTGGTAAAAAAAATGTTCCTGTACTATCTAGCCACACTTCAATTAAACATTGTGATTGAAAAAAAAGTCAGCAGATTAAAATCATCTTTTGCATACAATGAGATAAATAAAAAAAATAAAAACACCAAACTTAGTAGTATGCACTTATCACGCTAACTAACAGATCATCCATTATTATACTCTTATCTACCAGATTTCAGCCCAATCTTAATGCAATTTTTTTTAAACTGCAGTTTTTATCTTGCTTAGTGGGCTAGTTAATAAATATATAATCTCAGCTGTAATACATGACGGAGTGCTCATGAGCAGGTAAGACACTGTTTTCTTTTAATGCTTGAATATGGTTTCCAAATGTTGTGTGTTATAAGTCTGGCAACCTCAGCTCTAAAGTGTGTTTCTGGGAGGAATTACTGTACTGAATTCTTGATCAGCCCCCAAGTCAGCCACTCAAGTCCAGCCTTAAAAGGTCGGCCTCCTTATTGACACCTCTCACAGCTCATGGAAAGTGACACTTTTATAGAAGGTGATATTTAATTTATGGTGTTTAATACAAGCTTCCATTCCGTCACTGCTCCGCTGCCCAGTCAACCCTCCTTTAAAACAAACAGTCTTTCTAGGGAGAGCTGTTGATTGGTGATTGAATGGCAGACGTCCCATCTCTCTGTCAGCAGAAAGTGTGTGCGTGTGTGCATGTGTGTGTATGTGCACATGTGTGTCTGTGTGTGCCATACAGAGGCGTGTTGGAGGAGGAGAAGTGGAGAAAGGCAGCCCAGGCGATAGCTTTCGACAGGCCCTCCCTCTAGACATGTTTCTAAGCAAAAGGTAAGGGCCAAAGAGTCAAAACAATGAATCCTTGAGCAGGCAGCTCGTCATTAAAATTCAAAGGATCATTACAGTTTTTTTTTCTTCTGCAAAATAAATCATTAGAATGAAGGGCTTAAAAGGATTAAAACGATGCTTGATTCAAAGCCAAGGCACAGAGGCAGGTCCAACCTCCCGAGTTTGTCTACTGCATTAGGGTATAAGAGACAGAGAGGGAGGGCCGCCTTTAAACTGACAGGACAAATCCTACAAATCAGCTACTTGCTTTAGGTCTGGCTTCACAAAAATGAAAATGATAGAGGTATTTCTATAATGTATGTATAAAAATCATAATTTACGGTTGTTAACATACCAGGAACATGTACTATATACAAAATTATACAAATAAAATTCATATATCTCAAGTTAAATTGCATGCATTTACTAACTGATTAAAATTTTTTTATTTATGTCCTTTTAGTAGTGTGGTCTGTGAATGGCTTCTCCTGTACCTGGTGGACTTGAAAGAGACGTTTTTGTTTCTGCTGGAACAATAGTGCTGCTGTCCAAGTTTCATACTGATCTGATCCAGAATTTCAGTCTGGGCCTCTCTGTAACACTGCTGAACCTGTTACATACACAAACACAAACAACACCACATCAAATTGCAGATTTTCAAACTTTCTGTGTTGTTTATATACAGATAGGTGACAAACTAAAAGGAAAATATGATATATGTTATTCTGTGACATTTTTGAGACTGTTTTTGATCTGTAAATCAATATTTGTACACATTTTTACACACCTAACCTGGTGGGAATGGTCTTCTTCCAAGCACGGGCAAGAAGGCTCAAGAAATGGGTTTGGTCATTTTTAACTTTACTCATTTTGATTGTTATTAATGGCATTTCAAGACAGACAGTTTTCTTTTATCCAGTCTCACTAATGCAATGCAAATACAAATGGATATTATATAAATGAACTGAACAAGACGGGACTGTTATAAAGAGCTCTCCATGGCATCTTCAAAACACCAACTGAGAGAACATCTTTTGTAAGAATGAAATTCCTTATTCCACTGCAGTTCCAGAAACATGTAGAATCTATTCCAGAAACCACTGAAGCCATTCTGACAGCTCGAAAGTGACCCAAAACCTAACTAAACAATTTGATATTTTTTTCTTTTAGTTTGTTACCCACCTGTATTTACAGTAAATGCTTTACTGGTTCAAAATCTTCTTCAAAATCCCATTATTATATAACATACATTAATAATGCATTCCCCACTGCACACAAAGCACCAAATATTAGAAGTAATGAGTTCTATGAAGAATAAGTGCTGGGTTGTAGTCACTATAGTCACAAGCAATTCTGACTTTGCAAACCAGTGTAAGAAAAGGAAAAAAAAACTAAAGTTTCTGCTGTGCATCTGTACTCAAGAAAATTGGCTACATTGGGCGAATGGAGATCAGTTAAAGCCCAAAGTATGCGGAGATGAATCTGCGGGCTAGCCAATAAAATTTCCAACAGCCTGCTTTGATTTTTTACTCATTTCTTGAAACTGTATGAAGCGCAGTGGTTTGCATTCCTTCCAGGAGGCACACCGCCTGCTCCGCAGATGCCTCTATAAAGGTCAAACAATTCCACGAATGCAAACTGCTCCTCAATCAAAGCTACCCTAGATAATAAACAAGCGAATCAACAGAAAGATGTGTTGCCTTTTCATTCCATTTATTGGGCCGGTATCAAACGCTCGGCTCTGGCGCTTTTCTCATTTGGGAGGAATGAAATGAACCTAACTAGGAGCTCCAAGAAAATTAGCGGCGCAAGTGCGGCGCGTTTTTCGCGTCTCCCCCCTCGGAGGAATTTGCTTTCATTTGCCTTCATTTCGGATTCACTCAGCTCGCTCGCTGATGCCATGTCAGGATCCTAATTACCCAATCCCGCTGGAGCTGCTTACACACACAATAATGACTAATGCCCGCCACAGACAAAAGCAATTTCTCCGAGCCACCTTCACTGTGAAGACAGTCCTGCCCAGTGTGGAGCTCTGACTCCAGGTGGCCTGTGTGATTTTGATTCTTCTCCCCCTCGTCTCTGAAGAGTTCAGAAATCAGAAAGAATCCCTCTTACACTGATCAGGCATGACTAGCTTTCACTTCAGCTTTACAATCTGACTAGGAGACGTATAAGAAATCTATAAAAGTCTATGGCAGGGCTGGTGGAAAAATACAGTTCCTTTGGGTGAACATGAGAAATATCAATACTGCAATATACAGCTACATGTATTAGAGCTCCTGCATTTATAGGAGAAATTGGTCTATTGATGAGAGTATTGGACTTCCAACTGTGTATGATAACCCTTTATGTCCAGTGCTATGCAAGAAGTATTTTCTATGTATTCACTCTATTATATTATACTTTACATACACTTTGAAAAATGCATGTTGCATGAGCAAAACACAATCATTAAATGAAGTAAGAAATAAATCATGAAGGGCATTAATATTACTTTAATTTGCCCTAAAGCTCAAGATATTTTACTTGCAACGATAGCATTTTTTTCAGTGTAGAAAGCCAAGACACTTGAAACTTCATCTATAAATATTTAATGAACAGCTCAGTAAAGGAAGCTTCACCATTAGCCTTTTTCTGAATATGTTTATTTTTTTTTGTCTATGTAGCTCTTCCACCATTCAAATCCCTGTGAATGAGTTAGTATAGAAAAGATAAGGTGTTAGCATGAGCACATTAATATAAACCTGCGTTTGGGACTAAACCCAGCAATGCTCTTAATGCTGCTGTTATTAATCGACGTTCAAAAATTGAACACTGTTGCAGTATACATAATGATGTGACGTCTTTAAAAACACAGGGCTTTACCGACATGCAGTGTGGAAAATACACTCAACCGGAGCAGCTTACAGACCTTGCACATTCTGTATTCCTGTTTCAAACAGAATTACTGAAAACTCAGCATCTCTTGTGCTGTCAAAAACAGCTCTGCATTAAAAGAACGGGTAATACACAAGGGTCAATATAAATTTAGATCATTTGTAACTCCTGTCTCAAGAACACCCAAGTTATGCAAATCTGATGCGAATTTGCTGAATCAAGTCGTTTTAGGCTTTTTGTTTACATGCCAGTGCCAATTTCATAGCCCCTTGAAACTTCCGTAGCTCTACATCCCTTGGGACTGGAGCGAGCGATCTGCCTGTCAATCACACGCTGGAAGAGTGCTACAGTGATCATCACTTCCTTTGCCCCCCCCCCTCCGACTTCACACATGGATATAATTACAATGAGCTTTCGGATATCAGGCCGCAAGGAAATTAAATTTATGGTAAATATTAATAATTTATAAACCACTCTCCACACTCACTCTAAACAGTTCGGGCTTCCAGTGGTTGTGCTTCAAAAAAACAAAAAAGAAAGAAAGAAGAAAAAAAGTCAATAAGAGCGCACAGCCTTAAAAATTAGCAGGAGGGAATATCAGATGTTCTAAGAGCCGTTGAAGTCAAAAGCATGCCGAGAAAGGTTCCTTTAAGTTAGTACCGAGATTGATCCGTATGGGCCTCTGACATGAATAATAAACTCGTAATCTGCCTCACAAACACTGTTAGGACCTGGGGGCAGATCCTGCTACGTCTTCCATTTACAGTCACGCCACCGTAATGCCTTCTGCAACCATGAGGAAATGAAAGTCAAATAGGAATTAGGAGTTGCAACAAAAGACCTGCTCGAGAATGTAGATACAGTTGAAGCCTGGTAGAAATAGAGCTTTTACTAATGGACCACTACAAACTTCTAAAAAAAAATCTTGCAAATAGGGCATGGTATCAAATTAGTCCCAACAAAACAGTGGATGTATAATTTTGCTTTTTGACATGAAAAAAGACTGCCAGATAGAAAAAAAAGAAGGAACAGGATTTAGGAAGGTGGCTGTAATGTAAACAGTGTTAACGAAAACAGCAAGGGAGCTATATAAATTAACAAGGAAAACTATGTGACTCGGGTGAGCAGTAGCAACAACGAGAATGGTAGCACAGGGTTTTAGCTACCTTTTAAACTAGATGCTTTAGCGATATGACCAAACACACGGTTTGTTTATTTCTTTATCGTCTTCTCGGAATGCAAGGAGCATCGTACAAAGATTGAAAACTGTAGGAAGTCTCCTCGACAGCCCCCACCCTCCCTCTTTCTTCCTTCGTCTGGTGTTCCAACCAGCCAGAACATACATCGGCCTGTTTGAAATGTCTCCCATCAGACACGTCCTGATGTTCCCAGGCAGTATCGGAGCGCGGCGCAGTGCAGGCATGCTCAGAAAATAAATTCAGTCGGGAGTTGTGTGAGCTCGTGCCAGCAGTCATAAACGGGCAAGAGTTCTATCAAAGCAGCTCATAAACTTGCACGTACAATAGCAATGGCTTCAGCTACGCAGAATTCCGAGAGGGCTTCCATTTTGAGTTTTGTCGAGGAGGGTGTTTGGGGTGTTGGTGGGGTGTGTGTGTGTGTGTGTGTTAAATGAATAAAATGAAAACCCTGCTCAGTTGGGGAGGGGATATCATTCATTTCAGCACATACAGGTTCATGAGGAAAGAAAGGGAACAATGTGGGTTTATTTCCTGCCTCACCTACATGCAGTAGAATATTTGTGCAAAGAGGAGGGACTTTGGAATTCATTTGGAAACTACTACTTTCCAATCACCAGCTGTAAAAAAGCTGGGTTTAATACGTAATGCTGTCTCCTGGTATGAATCACATGACTTTACAGCCCAAAATAATGGGAGTTATTACAGCATTGTAAGACAGGAGTTCCTCTCATTCCTTCATGCTTATCAGGCCTCCACAGCTAAACAGGCTCTGATATAACCACATTCATGGCCTGTTGTTGGCTGCTTCATCAAATTTGATGATGTGAGCAGTTAAAACTGAAGGCCATATATCTGCAGCTATCTATATAGCCAGTAGAAAAACCAACCATCAGACCAGGGCAAAAAAACTGTTTAAGCCATATACTGTATACAGTATATATACATATACAAATATATATATATATATATATATATATATATATATATATATATATATATATATATATATATATATATATATACATACATATACACACACACACACACATACAGTATCCTCACAAAAGTGAGTACACCCCTCACATTTCAGCAACTATTTTAGTATATCTTCTCAAGGGACAATACTATAGAAATGAAATTTAGATATATTTAGAGTAGTCACTGTGAAGCTTGTATAGAAATTCAAAACTGTCCTCTAAAATTACAGCCATTATTGTCAAAATAGCT
This sequence comes from Silurus meridionalis, assembly GCF_014805685.1. Taxonomy (NCBI): domain Eukaryota; kingdom Metazoa; phylum Chordata; class Actinopteri; order Siluriformes; family Siluridae; genus Silurus; species Silurus meridionalis. The sequence goes on along the minus strand of NC_060891.1, from coordinate 15,782,784 downwards.
GGCAACAAAAGTTAGTACACCCTAAGTTTACATCGTGTAACCATGTAAAGCCACATGTCCTATTCATCATGTTCATGACAGGACCATACAAATTTGTATTAGAACAGATACAATGTGGTACTTTTGAGAACAGTTTTCTCATACTGACCACTGGTTGCTTAACATTTGCACCTCATGGCAAAGATCTCTGAGGATTTGAGAATTAGAATGGTTGCTCACCTCAAAGATGGCAAAGGCTATAAGAAGATCAGTAACAGCCTGAAACTGAGTTACAGTACAGTGGCCAGTGTCATGCAAAGGTTTTCCAAGACAGGTTTTATTCAGAACAGGCCTCGCAACAGTTGATCGAAAAAAGTTGAGTCCTTGTGCTGTGCGTCTGGTGCAGAAACTGGCTTAAAAAAACAGAAGCATGAGTGCCGCCAACATTGCTTTAGAGGTTGCAGAAGTGGAAGGTCTGCTTGTCAGTAGTCCTGTCTGGTCTGATGAGACCAAGACAAACTTGTTTGGCTCAGATGGTGTCCAGCATGTGTGGTGACGCCCTGGTGTGGAGTACCAAGAACATTGTGTACAGTCAAGCATGATAGTGGTAGCATCATGGTCTGGGGCTGTTGAGTTATTTTTAGAGGACAGTAAGTCTGTACAGCTATACAAGCTGCACATTGCACATTGACTACTCTAAAGTTTTATTTCTGTAGTATTGTCCCTTAAGAAGATATACTACAATGGTTGCTGAAATGTGAGGGGTGCATATAATATTATATAAGGGCTAGAGCTGCATGATTTGGGGAAAAATGTCATGTTGCGATTATTGTGGTCAATATTGTGATATCCACAAAAGTCCACTTGATTGTTTATCAAAGAAATTGTGTATTTGTAAAACTATAAAGGTTTTTGAAATGAATAATTTTTTACAAAATGAAATAACATTTACATTAATGTAAACATATTTTCTCCAAGGTACAGCTGAGTTAAATAAAACAATAAATAAAAACATTTTTCACAAAAATAAGATATTTGAAACATTTTGCCCAAACAAACAGGGGATCCCCTGCCACTGCCCTTGCCCATTTCAATTATTTACCTGTTTTTCTGCTGAATTTTAAGATACAGTATATGTTTACAAACTTGAATTCAGGCAATTTTGCAACCATTATTATTAAATGTGTTTAACCATTATGATGGGAGGGCAGAGCCATAGGTGGTGACCATACAAATCTTGTCTCTAGCGGATAGCACAAAAGACCAGAAAATGAATTTTGGATTTCATGAGAGCTACACATTCCAAAAAAGTTGGGACAGGTAGCAATAAGAGGCCGGAAAAGTTAAACGTACATTAAAGGAACAGCTGGGGGACTAATTTGCAACTTATTAGGTCAATTTGCAACATGATTAGGTATAAAAAGAGCCTCTCAGAGTGGCAGTGTCTCTCAGAAGTCAAGATGGGCAAAGGATCAACCAATTCCCCAAATGCTTCGGGGAAAAATAGTGGATCATTATCAGAAAGGATTTTCTTCCAGACAACATTGTCGGTGAACACAAGCCACCGTGCCATTCGCCGTTGCCGGGTAAAACTCTATAGGTCAAAAAAGAAGCCATATCTAAACATGATCCAGAAGCGCAGCCATTTTCTCTGGGCCAAGGCTCATTTAAAATGGACTTTGGCAAAGTGGAAAACTGTTCTGTGGTCAGACAAATAAAACATAGAAGTTCTTTTTGGAAAACTAGGACACCATGTCATCCGGACTAAAGAGGATAAGGACAACCCAAGTTGTTATCAGCGCTCAGTTCAGAAGCCTGCATCTCTGATGGTATGGGGTTGCATGAGTGAGTGTGGTATGGGCAGCTTACACATCTGGAAAAGCACCATCAATGCTGAAAGGTATATCCAAGTTCTAAAACAACATATGCTCCCATCCAGACATCGTCTCTTTCAGGGAAGACCTTGCATTTTCCAACATGACAATGCCAGACCACATATTGCATCAATTACGACATCATGGCTGCGTAGAAGAAGGATCTGGGTACTCTAAATAGCCAGCCTGCAGTCCAGATCTTTCACCCATAGAAAACATTTGGCGCATCATAAAGAGGAAGATGCGACAAAGAAGACCTAAGACAGTTAAGCAACTAGAAGCCTGTATTAGACAAGAATGGGACAACATTCCTATTCCTAAACTTGAGCAACTTGTCTCCTCAGTCCCCAGACGTTTGCAGACTGTTATAAAAAGAAGAGGGGATGCCACACAGTGGTAAACATGGCCTTGTCCCAACTTTTTTTAGATGTGTTGATGCCACGAAATTTAAAATCAACTTATTTTTCCCTTGAATTATACATTTTCTCAGTTTAAACATTTGATATGTCATCTATGTTGTATTCTGAATAAAATATTGGAATTGGAAAACTCCACATCATTGCATTACTTTTTTTTTCACAATTTGTACAGTGTCCCAACTTTTTTGGAATCAGGATTGTACATGTACTCACTATAAATGTGATACAGAGTGCTGTATTTCAACGAATTTACACAAAATTCATCTTGCTACATTCTTGCAAATGTTTTCTGTGTGTTTAAAGTGTGTGGGATTATTTACGGCTTAAACAATTTAAAAAAAAAGAATTTTTGTGGTGGCGTCCGTTTATCGCAGTATTTCATTTATCACGGGTGGTTTTGGAACGTAACCACCACGATAAACGGGGGATTACTGTGTGTAAATTATATTATATATATATAAACCATATTAATCATATTTCATATTTTTACTATCTATCTATATCGATAGATCGATAGATCGATAGAAATCTTGCACATCTGAAATATTGTATTCTCAGTTATATTTATGACATGATAAACAACTGTCTTACTATAAAATAAAATTTCATTCTTCAGAACACTGTATAGAGTTCGGGTTATTTGTCATGTGCACAGCCACATTAACAATTCCTTTGACCTTGACATTAAAGCATGTTACGAAGTCTCAGCCCCAGTGGAGCAACAGATCAGTGATCTATCGGCCTCGCTCTCCCGCCCCTTTAAGAAATATCGGAGGCAGTTGGAAAGCTTTAGCTTCTGCAACATTTATCAGGGCGTGAAATTAGCAATTGCTAGGGAGTAAATTGCTGCCTCTTATTTAATGTTGTTGCTGAAAGGTGACATTTAATCGCTGATCTCCCGTTTCCAAGAAGTCTAAACACCTGGAGACCCATGAGGAGGAAGAGACAAGAAGGCCTCAGACCATGCTCACATTATAGATTAGTTGGGAGAGGCAAGGGTTAGATCGATTGTGTGATCATCAACATTTTCAATCTAATACAGACTTGCTCTACTTAAATATGTGTTGGCTTGCTGAGCCAGGTCATGCATGCCAAGCAATCAGACAGGCCGTGTAGCAAGAATGTCAAATTATGACTCGTACTCGGATATATAAGGAAATGTTTCTTACCTGAATATTTCAAACATCTCTTTCCAAATCTCCTAAAGCACCCATTATTTCTTTTTCTCTACCCCTGTTTGACTAAAGAGCTAAAAACAAAGGCGCTGCAGGAAACTAATTCAGAGACATTCGCTTCAAAAAAACAAAAATCTTCCGACTTCAATTCGCCTCTGCCTTTTCAGCAAAGCTTGACGGACCGCGCCGAATGGCATAGATGAAGATATTTTGAACGCCGAGCCAAACGCTTCAGGCAGGTGCTACATGAGAATCCATTAATACAGGTAATTAACATTAGCCACAATTTTAATTAACATGCAAACTAATTAAGAAATAATTAAAGAACATAAAAATCTGATCTTAATTCTAAACCGGAGGAAGCATGCTAGCTTAACACGCCTGCTTCAAGTTTTAAGGAGAAAGGAAAAAGCTGACTTGTTTAGGTGGGGGCACGACTTGAAAGCAGGTTGTATTTCAAAGTGGATGGGCGGTGGTGGTGGTGGTGGTGGGGGTGGGGTGGGGGCAAAGATTAAACAGGCTCACATAGATAGGGCTATGTCAGGCTCTTCCAGCTACAGTGTTGGCCAGATTGCTATTCAAAACACCGGGTCAGTATATTAGCAACACACACACACACACACACACACACACACACACCAGCAATTACAGCCTGTGTGTTACTGAGATAGAGCACAAAGAGAAAGAACAGAGAGTAAGAGAAAAGAGAGAGAGATATATATTTCTGCATGTGTATAATAATTACACAGATCTCAATATTCTACTAAATTCACTTTAATGCACATTAAATACTCTGAAACTGTCAACTTCACTACCTTTTCCTGTTAAATGTTCCCACTGACGAGAAGTCTAATACCCCAACAAAAAAAAAAGGATATTCACGAAGGACATTCATTTGAGCGAATATCTCCAGGATGTCCACAAAAAGCAGAGACACAGGGAAGAATGTCTTGCATGAAATAAGTGCTTTTAAATGCTCCTCGTAGCAATCACGGTACAAAATTGATTTTAGTAATAAGAGAGAGAAAGCCATTGTGGAGATCGATGCGTCGAGTAAGAACGCAGTGTACAGAGCCAAGCTTACTATTTCATTAACAGTAGGACAAAAACTCCAGAACCATTCTCAATGACAAATGCCCAGGACTATTATATGCACATTTCAGGTAAGTGCTTTGGGCCAAGTTAAATTCGATTTTTCGGCCCCATTGTATCTCTATTTATTATTTGTTGTATTTGTTCCAGATGGGGGGAGCTGGTGCTGCAGACAGAGTTCCTTCAGCTCCGGAGAGCCGAGTCTCGAATAAACTCGCTAAGAAAAATATTACTCCAACTACCACGCTCCAACAGCTTCTATTCCAGGCACACACATACTCACACAGTCCTAAACAACACTTTATTTCACTCTAGAAAAATCAAACATCTTCGAGGTTTTACATAAAAACAGTTATTGTAGTCGTATTATGAACTTTATCCCAAATACGCAAGAAACATGCACATGCACACGCACACACACACACACCACACACACGCAGATCTGTGGTACAGCACCATCTGATGACCTTGGTCTTCATTAGCTGTGGTTATGAGCTGTAAATGGCCTGTCGAAAAATGCTGTGTGTGTGTGTGTGTGTGTGTGTGTGTGTGTGTGTGTGTGTGAGAGAGCGAGAGTGTGTGTGTGTGTGTGTGTGTGTGTGTGTGTGTGTGTGTGTTGCTAAGGCAGGCAGCAGAAGGCAGAAGGCAGCCTGGGCAGGAGGAGGGGTTAACATGCTGAGGGGAATCTTAAAGCTGAGCTCTGACAGCACCTAAATGGCTCTGACACCTTAGCGCTGCTCTCAGTCATAGCAGTAAGCCACCTTCAAAGTTGCTGTCAGGTAAATGACCTTGTATTCCATTAACTGATAATTAAATGGATTTATTCCACTAACGGTTTTAATTAAATTGCTGGAAATATTGATTACCTCTATCATCTCTCTCCCCCCACCAGGAAAAAAATAAAAGGTTTTTAGAATTGTTTATTTAGAGAAGGGATGTGAATTAAATAAGATTGAATCTCTAAGAGAACTAAATAGCATGTCTTACATTCACTGGGCAAACAGAAAAAAAAAAGACAGGAAGGCGGGGTACATATTTTGATGTTTGATTAATTAATCATATTGAAACCTTTTTTTCCCCCGTGCTAAGCATAACCTTTAAACCTAATTAAATCCTCCACTTTAATCAGACGGACAGTGCCTCTATCAAACACGATGTGATGTCAGTCCTGGAAAATGTGCTCTGTGCAAGTGTGTAGAGAGGAGATGCTGAACATGGGGTTAGGGGAAACGAGCTCACGGTGGCCGCTGAGGTGGAACTGTGCTATTGCCGTAATGCATATTGGTTCCTGCGCTGAAGCTTGTGTCATCAGAGCTCAGAGAGAGAGAGAAAGATAGAGAGTGCCTCAGTAAGACCCCCTACATCCACTGATGGACAAATTAATTACGCATGAAATCAAATATGATTTGTAAAGAAAGCGTTTATACAAGAAACACCAAAAAACAGCAAGTCACCGGAACCCAGAGCTAGGCCCGGGAAAACTAACGGAGCACGGACATACTGAAAGCAGAAGGAATAGCTTGCTGGGGTTTTTTTTTATAAGGTTTGAAGCACCTTATCTTCTGAAGCACCTATGCAAGTGGGTGTATAGAAAAAAAACATAGCTTGAAACACCACATCAAACGAGTTGTTTTTTAATTGTAAGCTAAAGCTGATCCGTCCCTGCTTGAGGATTCACAAGAAAAGCAAGAAAACTAGATCGGTCATACTCATTCGCTCCCCTCATGGGTGGTATGAAAACGTTATTGTGTTGTGGGGAAAATTAGCAATAATCATAGGCCATTTGTTGTAATTCTGACCAATTAAATGCAATTCAAAGTCAGCTATGGCAGGCACAGAAAGAGCGCTGCCTATTGTTGAAAGCGGAATGTTTTTGATAAACTGCATGTTAAGATTCTAGACTATTGTCGGCACCGCATAAACAGACGTAGCATGTTGACAACAATAGTATAGATGCAACGATAAAAGAAGAATGGACGAGAGCATCAAAAGGGAGCGAGAGAAAGAATATCAAACGTACCATGCTAAAGAGCGCAGGAACAAATCAGAGCAGACATCCTATACACACTAAGTTATATTTCTGGCATAAAAGTCAGAAAAGATGAAATAGGAGGGACAGGAAAGACCAGAGAGAGGATGTCTTTGATGATGGAAAATTCAATGAATACTTTGTGTGCAAGGTAGGTTAGTTGTCTATGTGTGTTTGTGTGTGTGTGTGTGTGTGTTCTGTGTTTCATTACAAACCAAACTGTTATGAGACTCCCAGCAGCCAGGCCTTCACCCTGTGCACGCAGTACATCCTGGTGCAATCTGATAAGTAGTTCTCTCATAAATGTTTTTTAATTTTATATGAGAAAGATTTAAACTCATTACTTCATACGAGCAGATCAGCATCCACACGTACGCACTACATATATCCTGCCTTGTAACCATACATTAAACCTGTGGATAAAATGTTGATAATATCTAAGTAAAGCACTAAACTGTTGAGAGCACATACAATCCATGCACAGGAAAAAATAAATAAAAATCCAGCATGAGCACATCACAAAGCATGGACACACACCGGCACAGGCTCACCTATGGGACATTGTCTACACTCGAGCTGAACAGGAAGCTGCATTGCACAAAGCACACTTACTTCATGTTCAAGGCCACAACCGGACTCGGTTACAAAATATCACAGCTGGAGCATAAAACACGAGTAATACGGCAGGCAAGGTGAGCCGTGTTTTACAAAAAAGCACAACATTTATAACTGCCACGCTGCCGTAATGGATTTCATCAGTTTGAAAAAGAAAAAAAAAAAGCAAGAAGCATCACCAGGGTGGCATGTAATAGGGAAAAGATACCTGTGCATTCACAATGAGTAAAAACATGCAAGGTATCATCGCCAGAGCCGGCGCGGTTTATTGGAAAGTGATAAAAGGTGATATATTTTGATAGCAACATTATAAATTGCTGTTCATTTGTCATTATTACTCAGTGCCGTTTTTTTCCCGTCATTTTGCGCCTTTATTTACAGAGGTGCCGGTAAAATTAGAAATATCACGCGCAGTAAGATATCCAAACGGCTTAGGGTTGCATGTTAAACTCGGCAGGCTGCGTTATTAGTTTTGCTCAATCTACAAAATCTGTGACAGACATCATTGTTCTCAGTGTAGCTATCAGCTAAGTCAATTCTCAGCTATCTGACAGTAAACAGTTTGCAGAACCAGACCTAACAAAACGTGCGCCGTTCCCCCTCAACACACACAATTCTCAATCATGTCGGCTATCCATCCGTCCTCCTCATAAACTGTTCCCATTCAAGGACATGCGACGAATGCAGCACGCCTCAAGATAAGGCGGGTCGTTTCAGCCGCTGCGTGACACTATTTAAAAGATGCATCAACCACTCCTTTGCTTCAGCTGCGCCAGCCTGCCTTTATACTTGCATCATTCCAAACAGGCCAGAGCAACAGATTCTGCTATGAGCACCAGGAGTGATTCTACCTAGTATATTTTTTTTAACTGCTTGCAGCATCTGTCCCTGTTGGCCATCAAATATGAAGAGAAATAGTTACGTTTATCAAAGAACTCACCTGCACAGGGTAAAAAAACGTGGGGTTTTTTTTAGTCGTACACTGCACCTGTGAGATGCACATGCAACCGCAGAAGAGAAGTGTGTCACTTCTATATCTGAGTGCTTCAGAATGTATTTCATGAGAGGGTTTTTTATTTTTCTCCCCCTTCGGCCTCTTTTCCATCCTCCTGTTTTGCTTTTCATGCATAGCAGCTAGCACATGCAGCTTCAGCGCTTTGGCCAGATTTCAGGAGGAAGAGATCCAGAGGGCAGACATTATAATTTTATATCACTTCAAGACAGGAGAGAAAGAGAACGAGAAAAAGAGACAGAGCGAGAAGAAGGGGGGCAAAAGGCTCCTCTGGCAGTCGGAGAGATCTCAGAGGAGGTGTGATAGGATGCGTTTCTGCGCCTCTCACCTGAAAGGCAATCTTAAATCAGCAGCCGTGATACGGTAATTCCACCGCTCATATTTCATAACATGGATGACACTTTTATGTTTAGCAGATTGGCCATAAGCATTAGAGATACAGGCAAAGAAACAGGCTGAATATGAAGAACAAAGAACCAGTGACAACACGGCGAGCAAAAGCTTCGGCCTAGGAGAACCTTGGAAAAAACTTTTAGCGGGGGCTATGACTAAAGTGCGAATACCGAATGGCTGCATTTTTAGCCAAAACATACCCCCCCACCTCCACCCCCCAACAGGCGGATGGTGGCCTGAGTAGCAAAATGAGTTTATTCACAACTGCATCGTGCTCAATTGCTAATCCACTGTGCACTCTGGTCCACTGACTACAGTGTATCTCTAACACCTCCGGTATTAATAATATACCCACCAATTCCTTTCAGATGGCTCTCTTTCCTGCTGAAGGCTTGTTAAATATTCATTGACAATTATTCTACGCTGACTGAAGGCTAAGTGCTTAGAGAGAAAAAGAGAAAGAGAGAGAGAAAGGGAGAGAGAGAGAGAAAGCCATGCAGATATTGATGTTCGCTTCTTGCAGTCATAGCCTGCAGATCCCAATCACACGCTCACTAGACGACCCAATAACCAACGACAGCATTTTAGAGTGCTGCTGCTATTAGCAAATGAACAAACATTTCAATGACCCATGTCACCAACTAAGTCAAAACATGAAGGATTTAAGACAAAAATGAATGAATCTGCTTCCATTAGTATGAACACAGATATGGACTTGGACTTACGCTGTAAATCGAACCACTTCTCAATGCGTGGTAGTAATCAAGAGTAACTCGAATTCTATACAGATGAACAATTTAACACTAGCTTTTAAACATTTTTTTAGGACAGATGACACCTAGAACTGAGCCTAAAATAAACTGAAAAAGCATGACACTATTAACACATACACACAGATTTATAGACATTTTCACGCACCCAATTTTACGCACCTATTCACACTTGGGGTGATTCAGTCTCACCAATCAACTGACTAAATTGACTGACTACCTTATTAGCTTGATCATGTAATACTCCATTCAGCCAATCACATGGCAGCATTGGTTGCGCTGGCAAGAAAGCTAAGGTAACCCAAACACTCTTTACAACCCCAAACAGAAAAGTATCTCAAAATGCACACACTGAATGGTGGGACAAATGGAAAGATTAGATCACTGCGATAATGAGTTTACAGTGGCTGGTGAGAGGTGGATGATATGTTTGCACCCAACATTTATACAGTGCATCCAGAAAGTATTCACAGTGCTTCACTTTTTTTTTTCACATTTTGTTATGTTACAGCCTTATTCCAAAATTTCTTAAAATTAATTATTTTCCTCAAAATTCTACAAACAATACCCCATAATGACAACGTGAAAGAAGCTTGTTTGAAATCTTAGCAAATTTATTACAAATAAAAAAACGGAAATAATCGTTTTGTCATGACACTTAAAACTGAGCTCAGGTACATCCTGTTTCCACTGATCATCCTTCAAATGTTTCTACAACTTCATTGTAGTCCGCCTGTGGTAAATTTATTTGGAAAGGCACACACGGTCCCACAGTTAACAGTGCATGTCAGAGCACAAACCAAGGAATTGTCTGTAGACCTCCGAGACAGGAATGTAACAAGGCACAGATCTGGGGAAGGGTACAGAAAAATGTCTGAATCATTGAAGGTCCTAATGAGCACAGTGGCCTCCGTTATCCGTAAATAGAAAAAGTTTGGAACCACCAGGACTCTTTCTGGGTGAAGCCGACTGGCCAAACTGAGTGATCATGGGGGAGAAGGGCCTCAGTCAGGAAGGTTACCAAGAACCCAATGGTCACTCTGAAAGAGCTCCAGCATTTCTCTGTGAAGATAGGAGAACCTTTCTTGAATGAACAACCATCTCTGCATGTATGTTAGGGTGCACAGACGGAAACCACTCCTCAGTAAGTCACATGACAGCCCATCTGGAGTTTGCCAAAAGAGAATTAAAATTCTCTGGTCTCATGAAACAATGATTAAACTCTTTGGCCTAAATGCCAAGCGTCATGTCTGGAAACCAGGCAATGCTTATCACTTGGCCAATACCATCCCTACAGTGAAGCATTGTGGTGGCAGCATCATGCTGTAACTGTACCTCCACTCTTGGTTCCACTAGATTTTTTAGTGTAGTTATGGAGATTTAAACTTCTTCATCCCCACAGGCATTAGTAGGTACTGATGTAGGATGAGGAGGCCTGAGGTGCAGCCAGAGTTTTAATTTATCCCAAATGTGATAGGGTTGAGAGCAGAGCTCTATAGCAGGCCATTCAAGATCTTCCACTCCAACTCATGTAAACCCTATTGTGCATAAAGGCACTGTCATGCTGGAACAGGTTTGGGTCTCCTAGTTCAAGTGAAGGGAAAATTTTACGCTTCCGCGTTTAATGACATCCTGTACAAGTGTGCACCTCTGACTTTGAGGTAAAAGTCTGGGCAAGAACCACATATTGCAGGAAAAGTCTTTTGGCCCAGTACTTTTATCCATATCATGTAGTATATTGATATTACTTATTAAGAAACAATTTATTTGATGTGATTGTAATGATTAAGTGTAAGCGCTGCCGCTGAAATAATAGCAAGCATAAAAGTGTGGAAACATTTGTCTGGCTTCTTAAAGATAGTCTAATTCCAGTGTTAGCTTAATTATACTGAGGTTTTTTTTCTACAGCAGTGAGAAAGTCAAGTACTCCCAATAGCACTACACCTCAGTATCACAGCAGGGTTATCAGATTAGTCTTTATCAAATTTGGACTGAAGTCATTAAACATTGCAGGCATTGCGTGTGGAAAAACTGATAACCACAAAGGAAATCAAAATCAAAATAGTTTCCTGTTGCACTGTGCCTTTTCAGAAAGGCACTCTAATTCTAATAATCGCTGCCTAAAGTGTGCATTGTTACTTTGTTTGCAAGCGAGTTAGATCATCTTTGATCTGAATGCCAAGTGCAGTAGGCAAAATAGGAATGAAATATAACATCTGGTTTGTATTCTTGACTTGTTCAAGTATCATATATAGCCAAAGGACAAATTATAATAAAATATTAAGCTTTTGGTAAAAGTAGAATTGTATGTATTCATGAAAACTGAAATGAAATTCGCTAAAATTAGAAGTAGGCAAAGAAATAGAAGAAGTATTCTTAGAGAACTGATGCAATATCTGATCCCAAAACAGTGAGACACGTTATGAAAAACGTAGTTTTTGCTCTGTTTTTATGTTCTGCCGCCCATTTTGCATTTACTAACAATATTAATTTCAAAACACAGCACTCATGCACCTAATGTGAATGGGGGGGGACTGTAACATAAGTTCAACCCTACCTGCATATTAATTCATATCGTTTGTGTGATTAAATATTTGAAACTGTCTGCAAAACTAGGCACTATTAACTTTTTCATAAAACATTCATTCCAATTGTCAAACTGCCATCGGCAAAAAACACTTAGAGAGGTATGTCAATATTAAATCACTTTATAAATTACAGCTGGAGTGCCTTTGCATGCTAATACATGCAAAGAGAACAGAAACAAATTACTACCTATTTGGATCGTTGATTGTATTTCATTTTTCACTTAGGCCCAATAAACATTTTTCAGAGCATGTAGAAGAATGTGATTTAGACAAAACCTATTAAACTCAAAGGATGCACAAATGTATAGATAGATAGATAGATCAGGTCCACAAACACTTGTATATATAGTATATACACAGTGTGTGTGTGTGTATATATGTATATAAGTACAGTTTTACACATATTTCAGTAGAGTTACTTTCTTGCACATAAATGCAAAATGTTAAGGACAACATTACAAACTCGAAGAAAATGCTAAGAATGTACAAAATTCCTGATTTAACCCCAACCCCCTTCCCCCACAACCAAATCATCCATATCCCAGCATAGCGAAATTATACCTCTATAACACCTGCACCTAAATATGCATCAAAGTCTAAAATGTTCAATTTGAATTCTTAAAGTTAGCACTAATGTTAGATTTAGAGCATCCCTGACCATGAAAGTGAAGAGTACCTATAAACTGGGGTGAGGTGCAGGCGACGTTCCTCTGCCAGAGTTTAAGTGCCACCTCGTGTAATTTCATTTTCACAAGCAATAACCCCGGGTCACTTTTAAAGCATGGTGACTTTGATATACCTAAGACTCCTTCCATATGCATGATAGGGCTGTGTGCTGTGACACGGCGGCTGTTAACATATGCCAGCGAGTAGCACGGAGATGGCTGAGGTGCCTGCAGCCCCTTTTTTCCTCCCACTGTTAGAGACACCGCCAGAGAGAGTGAGACAGAGTGAGAGAGAGAGAGAGAGAGAGAGAGAGAGAGAGAGAGAGAGAAAGGGGTGAAATGGCAGCCCTGGGGCAGACAAGCTGTCTCCAAGCAGACTCTGATAAGCGGCCTTCTTCCCTTTTACATATACACATCCATATGACAGTAGCGGAATATGCCACAGACACCTGGCAGGGATCAAGCTTGCAACGCTGATACGTAGAGCGCTTTAAGCAAAGCACGAGGTCTCCAATGAGCCGTGGAGGTCCCTAACACTCTGATAAACCAAGAGGGCAGGGTTGCATCAGGAAATGCCTGGCTGGAAATTATATATGTAAATATCACAGTAATGTTGGCGTTTCATGACGAGGTTGTTGACCTTGAGGCAATTTTGACAAGCTGGGTACAGGATTAGACTGCCCAGCATACAACAAAATAAATAAATAAATAGCACGTTTTAATCGGAAGACGGTTGAAAGTGGTGTCTATGCGGTATGCTCATGATTCTATTGCACCTCTCACATTTTCTTTAACTGCAGCTGCTATTTAGGGACACACTGACAAAATCAGGCAAATATATAACCACAGAAGGTATGGAGTGTAATTTTAAGTGGGGTGTGCAAACTACAGGGCTTGTGACAAGAGGTCCAGGTGGTTACTTATGGTGCCTCACATAAAAACAGCAAGACATTAACCCTAAGCTGGATGTGACTCTATGGCATATTCAGTCAATGTTAATAATCTGAGCAATTCCAACGTCACCAAAATACCTGCACACATGTAAATCATCTTACTATGAACATATATATCCTGACATTTCACTAAATCATAAAATGCTACTGCGATGCTTTACCATGGAAATAAGAAAGACTACCTAAAGATTTGGGCAGCTCTGTTTATCTTATGATCGTAATTTTTTTTGTACAATCTAAGAATATTGTTACTGAGACTCGATGCTCCGCGTTGCTGCTTATTGATCTCGTCTACATTTTTTTTTCTGCCTCTTTCTGGATCGAATTCAATGACTTTGTGTAACAATAAAGCCAAAGCAACAGACACTAATTTCTATCATTCTGTTGTACCACACTATTAATCACCACATACGCTGCTATTTCTTGTGTGCTTACTCCATTCTTTCTCTTCAACTCCTACTACCATTTGACCAACATCCAGCCCTTGCTGGGATTTTAAGGTCTCTTAGAGAATAATTCCATAACACCAAAATGTGGATCGGAGCATATGTTCAGAGCAATAATAACAAAGCATAATTGCTGTCAGGAGAGATTCGCCCTGCTTTGCACACACCTTAATGGCGTTCTGGGGAAAGGCTTCATGTCTGAGCAGCGCGTATATTACGTCTATGACAGCGCACATTGCTCATCGGTGTGCCGTTTTTTTAACCAAAGCAAATTAATAACCTCAAGCAACACCTGTTGTAGTGCAGAAATTAATGGTGAGGTGGGGGGAGGCGCGTTGTCAAAAAAGGCCGCCTTGAAAGCACTACCCGTATATTGTTTAGTCAGAGAAATGTGGACCCAAATGAGCACTAAGAATTCCCTATACCTCCATCAGCATGGCTCAATAGGCCATAAAATAGTTGAGACACGCAATTAAAACATTTTCTTTTGAGATTTCTCATCAAAATAAACGTGACCTCTGGGTGCATATACAAACCTGGAATATGCTACTAACACAGGACGAGGGTACGGCATGGAGACAGACCTAGCTGTAAACACAGGCAGGGAACTCATTTTTTTTTTTTAGAAAAGATGTCTTCTAAAGGTCAGGCGTCTACCAATGGATGAAGGTTGAGCACATTTTTGGGGTGGGATAAAGGACAAACCTTCACACCACATTGAGCTCTAAATTAAAGCACAACAGGTTTTCATGGCTTCGACATGGCAGACATGCTGAGACGAGTATCAGAATGCCAACCAGTGCTACCAATGGCCTTAAACTCAAACACCTCCTGCATGTATTTACCCCCCACCCCTGTCTTAAACACAGCCCTATTCAAACACGATGGGATTTGTGGCTCCTTGGGTGACCTTCCTCCCACTTCTCCGGCCTGCCTCTAATTAGGCGATGCATCTGATCATCATTAACAGCTCTGAGATAATGAATCACTTGCTCCTCTCTCTCGGTTAATTCGCTATAACCAAGCGGCTAATGGCTGTCAACGCTGACTGATCACACTGATTGTGGTGACTTCTAATTGCAACAAAACAATTTAAAAAAGCACCTCGCTTAGTTATGCCTCCCACAAAAGAGAGCACAGTGTTGAGGAAGGAGGTAACTAGAGAAGGAAAAAAGAGACAGGGGAGCTCGATACGAGTTGCAGATAAAGCGAGAGAGGAGTTATGTATATATCTTGCTCTTCTAGAGAAGCTCAACCTCCTGAGGGAAAAAAAGCAGCACTGTTGCATCCTCCACACACAAACTCAGGGATCCCTCGCTCCCTGCCACTGCACCCAGAGCCTCGTCATAAAACGCAACATCTAATTGGAGTGCAATTACCTAATCACAATTGACAATTAAACAAAGAGAAATTGGTACCTAGAATGACTACCCCTGCAATTACACATTAAGTGCAAGGTATAAATTGGGTTTCGCACATGGCCTGGCATAATTGTGTGTTTGTGTGCATGTGAGAGGCAAAAGGCTCGCAAATTATTCCTGCAACCACACAGACATTAGCTCTTATTTATGTACAGGAATTCCCTGTATCTTTATTCTTTCCTAATTTATACAGCTAGTGATAATGCTAGACCATGATCCTGCAGCCCTTTCCTATGCTAATCGGCAGCCCTTCCCTGCCCAGCTTGGACCCTGCGTTTGTTTATTTTGCTGAGTGAGCAGTGGATAGCTGCGGGCTAGCTGAGTGGAGTGGAGAGGGATTGGAAGGAGGGGAGAAGAAAGGAGCCAAAGAGGGATGTAGTGCAGGAAATGGGTCTGAGATTTAGCCGTCTGGCTGGGTTAATCGACCATACCTCAGAGCTGGCATGGAGATTGGGGTCCTCTGTGTTTTTAGGGGTCTTGTCTGTCTTAGTGGACAGAATCTGGGCTTTGATGGTGTCCAGTGCGCGCAGCATCCAACTGTGCTGCCGGCGGATTTGCCTCTGAAGCTCTTGCCACTGGTGCGCGATCATCTGGAGTATGTCCCGGAGGCCTGCACGTATACACACAGACGTTGTATTCCCATTCATAAAACACAAGTTTCCAAAGAAGATATTGTATTCAAATGCAGACTATATGCTTCAATAGTTTTTTTTTTACTTTGTAAACTTAAGCATACATTCGAACGAAATGAAACCACAAAGGAAAATTCAGACCTTGTTCTTATGCACATACACAAAGTATTACTCAGTGTGGTGAATCCCTGCTCAGCAGTGCAGAGGTCCAGCAAGTCCCCCACACACAAGTCTCCCACTAGTCGCCTTTAACGAGTCTTTAATGTGCTGAGATTCCTCCATTCATCATGCCTCCCATTTAAGCACCACCCCTACACACATTCCCTCATCTTCACCACAGCAAGTGCATCTACATCGCCACTAATAATACTTCAAACATTAGCCTAATCACTACCATCAGCATCTCCATCATATAAGGAGTGGTATGATGTAGACAAAGAATGATATTTTGATAGTTTAATGTCAATTTTAATGTCTCTGTAGAGAAACTAATCAGAAGCTGGAAAATGGTGAGGCTTTTCCTTTTCAACCACTTTGTACATTAGCCAGTATATCTTTATTTTATTGTGATTATATTTTTAATTTATAAATGCATGAATACACTGTGGATGAATGTGGGGAAAAAAATTCTTTCACATCTGCTTTTTTGTTTGATTTCATTTTAAAATAAATAATTCCAGTTTCAGTCCATTTAGTCATAGTTTTTGAATGAACAATTATTAATTCTTGTCCGGATATCCTCCTATTGCATCATGGCTCGCATGGTAATACTGCCAGGCTCTCTTTGTTTTGTTGCAAGTTGCTATTTGATTGCAAACAAGTTCCTTATTTGCCATCTAATTAGTTGGCGTGTACATATTTTGCACTTTTCTTTGGTAGGATGAATTGGTACCAAGTATCTCTGCAATACTAAGCCTTACTGGCAACTTATTAGTTTCACTTTTTCGGTTTATTTGTTTACTTGTATTTCAGCTTGGATTATAGTTTAGCATTGTCTGTCTATTCATGTAAAATGCATTGGATTTGAACATGGACTTTTGGTTTGAAAGACAAGCACACTCTCCATAATGTTAATTGCTAAAATTAATTTTTTCTCCAATAAACAAAATTGGTGCATTGTTATTGAAGGTTTAGTTTTCATTAACTATAATAGCCTTGACTGCAAGTTCTGCATTAATTCCTGTGCACGCAGAGCCATTTCTAGAGACACGACTCCTGCCATTGACATAGTCTGCTCACTCCAAATCCTGCTCAAGGTAATTAAAAACACACACATGAGGGGCAGGAGTGCCGCAATGCTCTGTGTGCATGAGGAGTTTTTGTCTATTGAGTGTAGCACCATGCCACCTCTCGCACCTGCCGAAAGCTTGGATTTGCTGAGTTGCTAGGAAACCAGGTATTAGGGGCCAGGGTGGAGTGTTGGGAGGAGATTTACTTATAATGACAATGTCTAATATATACACTGAGAGGATGCTTCAAGCCAAATGAGATTAGATGTATAGGTGTGTGTGTATGTGTGTATGTGTGTGCATGTTTTAGGGGATTGGTATGTGGGAGCTGGTGTGGCATGGTCTGATGGGCACGGTAAGAACAGTCCTGCTCCGGGCGGCCATCTGCATATTTAATAGTGTCTGGCTTAACCAGCTGACAGGGAGGTCAGCTTAGTGGATTTGTACATTTGCGCAGCACTCTGACAGACGCTTCAGGGAAATAGCCATGGAGCGAAATAGAGGAAAAAAGAAAGATTGAGGAAGAGAAAACAAGGCTGGGATAGAGGGGGATGTGAGAGCTAGTCTAGAAGGTGGCCTTTGACTTTGGCTCCCGCTGTTCTTAATTCCAGCTCTCTTCATACAGGGCACTGCACTATTGCGTCTGCTCACATTCCACTCGCCGCTTTATCCCACAACTCAATTCAGCCAGACGCGCACAGAGTGGATGTGAAAAGGCGAGTGCGCAGTAGCGGCGGCGGCTGAGAAGCGGTTATTTGAGGATTTATAAATTCTGAAGGTCAGTATGTTAATATAAATATTAATAATAAATGTGCAGCTTGCTGGTGCACTACCTGATTTGTGGCAGGTGATGAGTTCCAGCAGTTGCCTCCCCTCCTCCAGTAGACTGTCTTTCAGAGCGTAGTGACTGTCCACGTTCAGCTTGAAGCTCTACACACACACACACACACACACACACACACACACACACACACACACACACAAAACCAAGAAGAGAAACACACACAGCATGATATCTCTGTGCAGAGAAATATCCTCACACTCCGTTTATCTTCCACACATTCCCTCATGCGTTTACACTCCCTACGTCTTTCATTCACACATGCACAAACCCACATATGCACATGATATAAGCTGAAATATTTTCTCTTTAACTCAAATAGTCCCACATTCAGTTGTCAGAGTCTCTGTGTTACCTCTCTCTCTCTTTCACGCTCTCTCGTTCTCTCTCTCACAAACACACACCCCACCGGCAGCACTGTCTCCTTTCATCTCAATTCATCTGCACTCTTGAAACAAATGCTCATAAGTCACATTAGGGGCCTTTGTGCAATTGCTGAAAATGCACATAATCTCTTGACACACTGGCTTCACACAACCTCCAAAGATCCTTCACACACTCCCAGACCTCAAACACACATTATTCATAAAGCACCGCGCCTCTGTGCATTGGAGCCTCTATTCTCCTTCTCCGCGTATTTGTCTGAGTCAACCCTGCTATCTGTGGCGTGCTGAATTATTAACAAATGACAGACGTCCCTCTAATACATCATCCATGGCATAAACTAATATTCAAATGACATTATAAAACTGAAGCCATTTCTCCCACAGATGTGCCCTCCAGAAAATGACCTCAGAAGCCCACTCCATTCAGCAAGGGAAAAACTGTTTTACTCTTTCTTCTCTCTTTCTCTTTTTTTCTTCTCTAAAAAGAGTGATACAATAGCGCACCAGCCTTCCTGGCTCAAAGGATCCATCAGACGTGCATCCCATAACTCTCGGGCGTGTGCGCTTCCCCCGAGTGCCTGTCCATTTATTCTGATGTCTCTATTTCAACTACTACACTCCCTTTTCCCCTGCTTTCCCAAATTCTCTATACACACATACACACAATCACACATACACACACATCTCCTTGCCGCCTCTCTCCGTGGGTGCCACTGCCGTAGCACAAACTTTCATGTTGATTGGTTTTGATAATACCCAACAGAGGGCTCTCCACTTGCTAAGTGTAATCAAAGTGTAGAGAGCATTATCCCAGCTCCTGGAGGAGAGGTGGGGGTGTTGTGTGGTTGAAGATGTGAGGCAGGAGTGGAGATTGTGGAGGGAGAGCGATCCCATGAGGCGGCCTGCAGTAAGGTGCCTAGGGCCATCTTCCCCTTCCATTCTCATCTCCTCACATCTCCCCCAGCCCTGTTTTACACCATTACCAGCTGGTCTGATCTGACTGGTCCTGCCGAGAGAGCCCGGAGCTGCCATTAGCTATCTGAGCATCCCTCTATCTTTCCCTCTGCCTCTGTCTAGAGGAGAGGGCTCTTTGTCTGTGCCTGTCTCTCTGACAAAATCCATGTTCGCCAGTGTTCTGCATGCAGCTTACCAGCCTTCATTCCTGTACATCAGAATGTCTACTGGCAGATATAATTAATTATTTCTACCTTGCTTGGAATCACTCTGTTTGCATGTATGACTATCTATTTCAGCTGAACTATACAGTACATCAAGTCTCTATGACTATATAGCCATGGTACTAACAATTAACTAGAATAAAAATAATAATAAACAAGCCTCCTTGCCTTTAATAATAGATGATGTGCCTCCTCTCCAACAGTGGATGCAGTGCTTACTCTCACAAGCCAGTACATTTCAGACAAACATCTTGTATTTTTCACAGAAAAAGCCCATTTGAGCCAAGGGCAGAAAACCAAACAGAGACCTTTTTGTTTATCCTGTTTATTCAACAGTAACATATTCAAACAAAAATCTTTAATATTACATACAACGGTGCCATCAAGAGCACCAGCCCTATCATTAGGAGATCACAGCTTGGAATCCAGGAGAGCAAAATTGGCCGAGCTCTCTGGCTGGGAGGGACGGCATATCCTCTTTCCCTTGTCAATCACAGCAACATTAGCAAATCAATGCCAGCTGTGAGTTCATGTATGGAGAAAAAGGGAGTCGGTGTTTATGTACATGAGCAGCAATTATTAAAAAGCATTTGTTTTTATTTTTCCTTGCTTGGTAGATGTTATGTGACAAGTACTGGCAAATGACCAGGTAAGGGTCACAATTGTGAGTGTAGTGACTATACCTAACACTGTTTTGATTTCCAGCTGAAAGCCAAGGACAAATTCTAATGCTCATTGGCCAGAAAAGTGTACAAACTTCATCTGAAAGCCATAGGGTCTAAGGCAGAGACTGACCTATGCCTGGTTTGTGCAATGCGTTATGCAACTCTGGGGCTTTACAGAGTGGACTACTAAGTTGATATAAGCAGGGATGGTTTTCTGAAAAACGTTCTTCCTCTATTGCATGTGTGTGTGTGTGTGTGTGTGTGTGTGTGTGTGTGTGTGTGTGTGTGTGTGTGTGTGTGTTTTGTTTTCATTTAAATTGGTTTGTAATGGTAAGGACAGGGCCGATATACTACATAAATGATCCATCATACATGGAGTCCTCCACCAAAATCAATACGACTTTTAGCACATATCTAAAGACACATTATATTAAGCTCAAACTTAACCTTCTGAAAGTAAAATCAGAAATTATCTTCCTTGATGAACTCATTTTCTTAAATGTTCTCTAAACTTTTCATTTTGATTCCATCACTACAGTCTTGTAAGTAAGATTTGATCACTGCTAATACTTTCAGTGTACAATTAACTTTAACATTCTGATGTAAGAGAAAGAGAAATGTATTTTGACAAAATGGTACTGGTAATAGCCAGATCGGATGTAGAGAAAAAATGATGTGACTTGACCCTTAAAAGCATTAAAACTTCTTATAGGTTTGCTAAATGAATATGAATTGCACATATGCTAAATGAAGTGTCCAATACTTTTGGCTGCCTGGGTGAAGGCTGGAAGATGAGAAGCTTACAAAAGGCAGTGGGTTCTGATGCAGAGATGGGGGTAAGGGGGATACGCTGGTGATGGATCAGCACACATGCACATCTATCACCGATGACAGACGAGAGCAAGTGTGAAGAGCGCTTATTTATGGCTTGGAATACAGACTGAATTGATATCCTTTACAGACCTAAACGCCTTAAAAACGAGTAAACAAATAAACAAAAGCCTCACGAACCAGATATCTGTCACTGACAGAATGTGTTTAAAAAAAAACAAACAAAAAAAAAAAACAATGTGAATGCTAATATAAACTAGGTCCATGTGGAAAGGACTTTCAGTGCTATCATACATTATCATATATTAATTGGAGAATGGAAAATAAGTATGATGAAATCAAATGCTAAAGCTTAATTAAAGCCAGGGAATTAATATTACAATCATATTAAATCCTATGCATATCATCTTTTTTATGAGATCAGGTTATATTTAATGCAGCATTCATATAGATCCTTATAGATTCCTGCTGCTCTTAAGCTTCACAAGAGAGGACAATTTCTTGGAGTGCATGATCACTCTCGACACATGCAAAGTGCCCTTGCTTCCTTTCTAAAATCCTTTACCTTCACTACTTGAAGTCATAGAGGAAATATAATCTGCATAAATTTCCCATGCGAAACTGAGACCTTCTCCTGTGTCCTGGAGTGTGTGTTTGTGTGTGTGTGTGTGTGTGTGTGTGTGTGTGTGTTTGGTGTGAGTATGTATGTAATCAAACGTGTGTGTCAGGGGCTTGGCATGTGAGGTGTGTTCTGTTGTTGTTGGTGAGTGTTTTGTTATGTATGAATTGTTTGCAGGAGCAGGTAGGCAGCTCTGCTCGCACACTCTGACTCTTCTGCTCAGACCTGACAGTGGGGCAGCCAGGTTATCACTGACGTGACACCAATAGATGTGACGAAGCAACCACTGGACCACAAGCTTTCCCCCGCCTAATCCCCAAATCACACACACACACACACACACACACACACAAACACACGTGTCTGCGGGTGTGAAAAGGGTGATAGATAGAGGCAAAAGAATACTATTAGCTCAGGCAGTGTCTGGGGAGCAATGGGGTTTGTGTGTTGTGGTTTGATGAAATTTCAATGTAAAGACTCCATGTTGGAGCAAGCAGAGCTCGGCATGTGATACGTTTTGGTATTTTCATGCCCATATTTGAAAACATGGAAGCAGCACAAATGTGAGGGATAAAAGGATCAGGTTTAAATAAATACATTATTATTGAGGTAAGTTTAATCATGCTGCTGTAACATCCAATCCAAACTCTACTTTTAAATCGGCTCCTCTCATTCGCTTTAAAGATCCGAGTGTGCGCAGTGCGGCACAGTAACGTTTCCGTAATAACATATGATTCGATTTCACTTACAGATTTCATATCGATTTTTTTTCAGTGGTAGCAATAACCAACCGACCAACAGGACTTACAGAAAATATCTTTTCCTCTTCCTTCACTTGATTTTACGTCAATATTTTAGTGGTAGTGTAATAAACTTGGCAGCTTGGATACAAGAATACGTTTTTATTCTCTATGTCAACAGTCTAAAATCCACAGTTTAAAAAAAGGGGATGAATATATTCAATCTATATTCTGTTTTAACCTCACCATGGTGTAAAACACAAAACTTGTGTATACCCTGTATACGAAACAGTAAATGAGTTATTATCAGTATATGAGTTATATTAAAGTATTATACTTTACCAAATACTTGTGTTTTTATCAGTAGAACTGGCCGCTCTTGGTTCTGCAGTTATGTACTCACTATGACTGCATTTCAAGCAACTCATTTTTTGAAAGTTTTGAAAAATGGGTTTCTTTGCACTTTGTAAACTCTGCTCAACTCAAGTTCAATCCCCATGCCCAAGGGCCTTGAAGATAATCTACTTTACACTAGCAAAAAACACAATTTTACTCGCAAAAAATACTATTTCATTGATGTATGGTGTAGAGTTGTTAGATCACTTAATAAGTTTTGAGTGGGTCTAAATGTACAGTACCAAATCATGAGCATAACACAAGATCTGGAATTGGGGGAGAGAGACAAACCTCATAAAAAGTGCAAATTCGAATGAAAATGTTGGTGGTAGCCTAACAGGATTGGGCGGCATGACAATTATATAAATTAGTGGATTACTATCAGAGTAATATCAATTTTCTATATCAATTTGAATGAATTTAGGTGGTGTTTCTGCTTCACTTACATGCAATGAAAAAGCATGGTGGACAGGATAGAAGTAAAGGGTTTTTAAGGCTGCATTTCACAGCTGGCACAGATTGAATTATTGGATTTAACAGAAGCACAAATATGCTCCAGAAATGCTCTTGGTATAAATTATTCTTTAATAAGTTTGTTCATTTTAGTGATGAATAAAATAATCAGGTCTGTTTTATTCCTGGGAAATTGCATTTCTGCTCCATTTTTTATTTCCATCCGACAAGCTTTTATGCTGTCACAAACTCTACTGTAGAAACAGGACTGACCCTAGAACTGGAATTTTCACATGGCGACCAATTGGAGTGATACAAATAGTAAAACATCCTGATGAGCTCATAGTAAATATATGCACTGCTGAAACACTGCTCATCCAATCAAATTAGTGGACCAGAACTAACTGTTGTATAAATTGTGAACATACACAATAGTGGAAAATGGCTACAGATAGGCCAGAACGAGCAAAAAATGGAAATCAAAACAACATGTCGCATATTGGATACTGTCTCAAGTCGAATTGAATCTGGAAAACATTTACATATAAAATGATTTTCCTCTATTTGTTTTCTTTGCTATTCTTTATACTTTCAAATCATATTCCAATATACAGTATTATATTTCCAAAGTAAGTATAAATGTGAAAGGCATCAGCTCAAAATAAATTTGAAAGCTTAGTGGATTCAGTATTTTAAAAAGGAAAATTGCTATTTATTGGTATGTATTATATATATTATACAGTGGAACTCCAAACAAGACTTATCTGAGCTAAGAAGGAGACAATTTATTTTTCAATTTGGGTTGATCAGGTGACCCCTTGTTCATTTCACTAGACAAAGCACAGAAGTGTTCAATATTTATTTGTTCTGCTTAGTCCTTGGTTGTATAAAGCCATTTGAAATGGTTCAGAAAAATAAAATAATAAATAAATAAATCAGGCCATAGATTTAAATCATTTTAATATTCCTCAGTCTATTCAGTGAGTTATCCTTGAAGAGACCACTCCCATCATGATAGAACGCTTTGTTCTAGGATAAAGGGGATCATTTAGAATAACATATTAATGAATTGCAGCAATGCTGTAATGGAAAAAGGTAAACCCATTCCATGCCAGCTAAACTTTTACTACAGCATACTTAATTACTTTAATTTGTCAGCCATGTACGTTTGTGAAATTATTTTTGCAGTAGTTACTACAGTCATTTGATATATTGATTGTGAATGATTAATATCTACAGAAAAAAAACTGCTAATATCCATTTTTTGAAAGGTTGTTCACAATTCTGTTATTAAAATAGTCTAAGCACAAAACTAGCCTGATCTGATCACATGCACCAGAACACTGCTCTACACTAGACTATTTCCCACAAGCACAAAACAGCAATACATAGTGAGAAGGGGTGGTGTAAACATCACATAAATTTGAAGTATCACACATAAAAATAGGCTAAAATAAGAAATGAAAAAAGTCAGAGATTCAATCTGATATTTGCTTTTCATAATAGTCAGCAAAACGAAATCCATGATTCTTTATATATGAGAAAAGAAAAATGGATTCCGTCCAATTGTACCTTCAGTGTAAATGTATTTTATTCACATCTTTTATTTGCCAACATTTGGTCACCATAATTTCATTCTGGCAGGAATTCTTTTGTGTATGCAGCTTGATTTAGTAGTGTTCACACTCGATCAAAAAGACGAAGTTAAATTAGAACTGTGCACTTGGCCTTGCAATGTGCCCACAGCCTAATACATACACTTTTTTTATTTTCCTTTTATA
The DNA here is from genome assembly GCF_014805685.1 of Silurus meridionalis. NCBI lineage: Eukaryota > Metazoa > Chordata > Actinopteri > Siluriformes > Siluridae > Silurus > Silurus meridionalis. The sequence goes on along the minus strand of NC_060891.1, from coordinate 15,757,602 downwards.
AGTCTTTGAATTATGTGTGTGTGTGTGTGTGTGTGTGTGTGTGTGTGTGTGTGTGTCCTCTGTAATGGCAAGTTCTAATTCCTGCTGCTCATTTGCCAACACAGACTGCTACGTCCCTCGTTAATGTGATTCAGGGACCTGGATCCACCATCAAGCTCAATCAATAGCCGTTTCATTTCACACCATCCCTCAATGCCTTATAAACACAGCCCTCCCTCTCCCCCTGCAGTCAACCCCCATGTTATAATTCTCCCATGGGTACCGGAAAGAGCTAGCTACACACACACACACACACACGCACACATTCCATGTGGCAGCTGGACTATGAGTCTGGCATTAAACCTGAAAAAAAAAACCTGCACATCTCTACATCAGTATGAAGGAGTACAGCCTTTCATAATAAAACTCAACGTGATGTTTCTCTTAGAAGAGTAAAAATGGAGTGAACATGGTGATGAGGCTTTTTCATGCTCCGAAATTTGAAGCCTTTGCAATTTTTATAGTATATAATAACTGTTCAGTATCAGCCCAACCTTGTATCCCTCATCGTGTAGTAAATAAATGATTAGTGCTGTATGGGAGAGGACGTACTCTTTCAATCGCTCTCACTCGAACACAGAAGTAACGACTCCACTGTCAAGCTTTTAGGAGCGCATCTCGGGTTTGTGAGAAAGAATTTCATTAATAAGGAAGATGGGAACACAATGGTGTAGCTGCATGGCCCATCAATGTGATTCAAGCTTGTGTGTGTGAATGTGTGTTGGACTCACAAGATGTGTTTCCAGGTAAAGGTTGAGGCTGTTGATATCAGCTCGTGGTGGAGTCCAGTTCTCTGTGCTCTCTAGTGCTTCCCTCAGCCAGCAGATAAACTCGTCCAGGTTAGAGACAAAGCCCTGAACAACATAAACAAACAAACACACACACACGCACACATATATATAATTAACAACAGTAATAATAATAATACAAAATTATTTGAACACAATGATTATTTCCAGAAATGTAATTTTTTAAATGTATTTTAAAATTGTATATTTTAGTAGCACTAAAGATAATAAAATAATAATGACAAATATTTTTTGTACTAAATTCATTATTTAAAAAAACATTACATATTGAATATATTCATTTAAAATTATATCTACTATATATATATATATATATATATATATATATATATATATATATATATATATATATTACTACGTATCAAGTGTATTCTGACAAGATTTGTGAAATTAATATTCACAAAATGTAAATATAAATATTACTGTATATTTTCATACTTCTCCCTACCTATATTAAATATTTTGAACTTTTATTAACTATATTCCATTTTTTCTGCAAACATGTGAGTTTAAAGAATTTTTAAAACAAAAGGATCTAAATTCTCCTGATGTAACGTGCTGTCTAAAGTGAAATCCAGCCATGAGGCTCGCAGATGCTTGACAATCAGTACTCGCTGAAGCAAGCCTTTAAAATTTCAATTCGGATATCGCTGATAAAGTCTGGGGTACACAAAGTTGCTTTAATCTAACATGGACAGTGCTTGGCAGAAAGTCATTCAGCACTTGTCCTTGATGTGCTGAAGGAAAACTGCTGGCGGTGTTCTGATGTGTGACCACTGCCACCTTTTGGTCATCTCTAAATCTGCATCTGAAGTAAAGAATAATGATCACTCCTTATATCATTTGCTTTCAGATCAAGCCTGAGGATGACCAGCGGGAGAAGACAGCAAGAGAGAAACACAGTCCTCTAATTACAACGAAATGCATGCACTTATACATCACAGTCCTCTAGAGCCACATTCTAATGCCATAAACCTGAACAGATCAAATGGCACTTTGTAATATCTCTAATGAACTACATAGCCAGACCCCCAGGCTTTATCCGAAGATACTTCTCCCTTTTTGCTATAGCAGCTCATTACCTAACATTGGTGAAAATCAAAGATATTGATACAAATGACCTCTCCACACGCCAGCTAAGAATGCTATAATTTATTGAATATTTTGCTTCAACTTCTGAAGAAGAGTGGCTTTGAAGTGAGCAAGACTGCCTCTGTTTTCAAAGTTAAATGCTGGTGAGAAAGTAAAAAAAGGGTGAGAGAGAGAGAGAGAGAGAGAGAGAGAGAGAGAGAGAGAGCAAGCGACTGAGTGAGAATGAGAGAAAGATGAAGAAATGGTGTTCTGTGTGCCGTTCAGCGTGGATTCTTGTCTCGTGCAAAGCTTCATAATGTGTAGGCACAATGCATGCATAATATATGAGAGACAATTCATGGACTATCAAAATACCTTTAAAAACAAGTGCCCACAGCAAATGGAACTTTAAGAGTGCATAAAGTTTCTCCTTATCCCTGTGCACATGAATCTCAATAAACCTGAATCCTTAGCTTATAGAGTCTAATGACTCGACTTTAGGTCTCTGTGTGTTAATGTTTACTGAATATGGCAGTTAGTGTTCTCCTCCGAACACTTACAGCTGCCCCTATGGTATGTTGGTGAAGAAACAGCAATTCAAGAGCATTAAACCAAGGCCTGCACTCAAAAAACTGGGCTGGACTATATATTTCCCATACACTATAATGACAAATGTTTGTTTGTTGTTTTGTGATTCCTAACCAGAAGATCTACCAGAAGATATATATATATATATATATATATATATATATATATATATATATATATATATATATATATATATATATATATATATAAATATAATATTTTTACCACATTCCATATTTAGCTCCCATTTGCGGTTATAATTGTCTCCACTCTTTTGGAAAGAATCTCCAATAGATATATATAGATATATAGATATATAGATATATAGATGGATGGATGGATGGATGGATGGATGGATGGATGGATGGATGGATAGATAACAACCGCTAACAACCACAGCACATCAGGAGTACATGAGTCAATGGAAATCGAATGGCTTTGCTAGTACTTTGTTAACACCATATCCAGAAGCTATATATTCATCTGCGCTGAGACTGTTTTTGGTGTGAGCAGAAGATGAAGACATATACAAGATGTAGAAAACAAAGTTCTCTAATTTATTGCCTTACAAAGTAAAAAGTGCACCATAAAAGGAGGGAAAGAAATATATAGGGTTAGATAGACCTGAAGGAAAGAGAAAAAGAGAAAAAGGGAAAGAGAGAAACAGAGGGGCTGAGAAAGACAAGGAGATGGAGAGCAGGTTGGTCAGATGCGTCACACTTGACTAAGCCCCTAAAACTGCCCCCAGCAAAGGCTTCAGCTGCCAGCTGTCTGTTGCCGAGAGGATGAAGTCATCTCCAGGGGCTGCATGCTAATGAAATCAATCACTTTCCCCCGTGACACGCATCATCTCAGGTGAACGTGGCTGCCTGCCTTAGCCTGGCCCAGTCATCTTTTTTACAGACACAAACACACACTCACACATCCTTTCATACTCTTTCCTGTGTGTTTTCTTCTTCCTCACAATACCGACGCAGAAAACACGACTAGCCAGACATTTGTTTTATCATCGTTTCATCTCATCTCATGTCATCTCATTTCTACTAGTGATTCTAATCGTCTTATCGGCTGGTGAAGGTCTAATCAGGAGCATTTTACAGTTCTGCAGGCAGAGATTTGCAGATTAAATGCGAAACCATATATGTTTTTAAGCAGATGCATTACAGCACTACGTTTTTCTTAAGCATGTTCCCTGTGCTGCAGTACAACGTGCTTGCATACTTATATATTTTTATTGGTTCTTCATAATTTCTATAAAAAAATTTCTCTAGTTGAATTGTTAGCTGTCTTAATTGTTTACTGTTACAGTCTGCGTACTTGTCTGGTCCAATTAGTATCTTACATGTCACATATGTGTGTGCACACACTACAACAAATTTCTCAAACATGTAACACTGCAAAAATAAAAAAGATTCTGGTTAATACAATATGATGCTTGTATTTCTTTAACTGAGCCAGTAGGTGACAGCAGTGCAGCACCTTTTTAAAGCACCCCTTACTGCAGAACTAAAACTCCAGGAAATTGACTTGGCCATGTTCCAGTTCACCATTCCTGGGCCGGTGTATGGTTGGGAGGTATAGAAGGATGTGAAGTTCAGCTACTCCCACTTAAAAGACATTTGGACTATTGCTTTTTGTAGTTGGCATAACGTTAAGCATTTTTGGTGTGGCCTACTGATTACAGATTTGGGCTACTGATCAGGAATAAACAATTATACATTTAAATTGTGGATTGCTATAGAATTTTTTTCCAGTAATATGTATTCAGAGTTCTCTTTAACTATACTTAATTGTACCATTTACTTTTCTTTTCGATGGTCCTAATTTATAAGTAACTCACCTTGCACTGAGCGGTATGTCTAGCACATACGCAATTTATGGAAGTTTATTATTTTTTTAAATGCACAAACAATATGAGCCAGTCTTGTTACACATACACAAAAACCCTTTTGCCTGTTTGTAACTATCTGGGGGATTAATAGAATGTCCCTGAAGGCAGTAGCTGCAATAATATACACCCAGCTGTTTTCCTAACTAAAAAACTCTATAAATCTCACCTCTAACTTTCCCCAAATGTCCTGGTAGTTCTCCTGGTGCTGGATGTCTTCCAGTAGCTGCTCAATCATAGGTGTACACTGGAGCACCATCCTGGAGGCCTCAGGTTGCACCGTATTCCTCTCAGCTCCTCGAGACTTGAGTGCACACCAGCCACCCTCATCTTCTGATAGCAAATCACTGAGGGGTCCAGACTCGATACTTTCATCTACAGAGGGAGCCACATCACTGGATGATGATGAAAACCTCCCTGTTGAGAAGTGCTTCCTATTGGGCCGAGGAGAAAACAGATGGTTATTGGTCTCCCATTCTGTGTTGGTCTCTGTTAGCTCCCAATTGTCCACATCCTGAACTGATTGCTGCAAGGCTCTTGGAGGTAAAGCCTGGGCCAAACTTTCCAACTTTGAGGCCAACATTTCAGTCTTCTTCAGCTGGGCAGGAAGGGCAAGAAATTCCTCAGAGCCATACCAGAAATCATCTTTAGGGCTACTGTTCTTCTCTGCAATTTGAGAGCCCTGTTTCGGCATGATCAACATAGAATATGTAGTAGGAAGACGGTCATCCAGACTGGAAGAGCTTTCACATGGTTCATGATTTGAAGTTTCCTCCCCTGAAGAGGGTGGTGGAGTGGAGGAGTCACTGTTTACCTGCATGGTTCTGAAGTGCTTGCTGTTTGAGTGTGAGTACAGGTTACTGTGTTCAGTGTTGTCTACCTGCTCAGCTACAGAAAAGCTTCTCTGGTGGGGCATTTGGACTCTGTGCTTCTGGAAAACTGCTTGGTGAGTCGCATGCCGATTCTTTGCATTCATGACGTGAAGATTCTCTTCTGACTGAGTCCCGCTGCTGGGGTACACTGCCTCCAGGTCCAGCCAAAATCTAGAACGATCAGGCAGATCCAAAAGAGATGGTGTGCTTCTGCTAATGTCAGCATGGTACTGCAGAGACGATTCTACTACAAACATGGGCTTCTTGGGCATGGAGGGCTGAGTAGGTGATACAGCATTACTGTAAGAGCCTTGTAGTGGACGCTTGGACTGGCCAACATCATTTTCACACTGCATATCTGTGTCTATGGATGATGCTTGGTCCATGGGCTTGCTCTGAGTTTCCTGGTTTAAATCAGCTGGTTCCTCCACAGGCTCCTGGGTGGATCTTGGTATTTCAGCCACAGAACCCTGTGTGGATCTGATTAATTTCTCCTGTGTAGGCGAGGAAGATTCTTGGTTCTGTCTGGAGGCAGCAATAGTGAGAAGATCTACACTCTGAAGCAATTCAGGGAAGTCCCGCTCCAGCTCAGGATAGAGAGAGCGCGGCTCTTGAGGCAGGCCTCGGCCCTCTGCGTCTTCACTGGGGCTGTAGTCACTCAGTTCATAGGCAGTGATGCCACAATCCAGGGAGAAGTAGTCCTGACTACATTTAATAATCAGCTGACCCGAGTCATCCACCTCTGTCAGGGAGTCCAGTCGAGCCTGGAGGTAAGACAATGAAAAAAATAGAAGAACAGTATTTATATGCATATGTACATAAATGCAAGTTTTACTTATGCACTTGCAAAGATTATTTAGATTTAGAGCTGAAAACATCCCCAAACGAAAAAAATAAGCCTTTAAGAGAAAGTGAGAAAACAGCTGTTTATACTGCTATAATATTAACAGGAACTACCACAATTCACAAATGTGCTACAATTAAAAAAACATAAACGGTATTACATTCCGAAATTGTAACAAATTGTTAAAAATGTAATTGTTGGCAAATGTTTGCGATATAAAAGAAATAAACCACCGTAGGATTTGGTTTTATGGGAACATAATAAAAAAACACAACATGAAAAGACCTATTGTGTTTTATTCCTTAATTTTGTATGTTTATGCAAACTATGTAGAAGCTTCTAAAAATCATATGGGAATTCCTGATAATAGAATTCACCACCTGGGACAGGATTCACAACCTATCCCTTAAGGCTATGATAAAAAGCTCCTGTGGCTTCAAGTTTTGGCATGGTGGGTGGTGCAGCAGTTAAGAGTTTAAGGTTCAATTCTGAGTCTCATATGTGTTTAGATTTATATTTTAGCCAGACAAAATAAATGCTAAAATTATGTAGTGTACTATTTTATTTTTCTATTTCATTCCAAAACAAGTATAAAACTAGTGCATGTATTCACTTATTTCAAAATGTAGCAATTACAGAATGTTCTTCATTTTATTAATGAGAAAAATCTGAGATATTCATGACTAAAGAATTAATAAGTTGTCTGTATGTTGTATTAGGTAGGATGCATTTTCCCTATTTTGTCTTCCAAAACATCTATCGCTGTGTAATAGTGTTTGCCTTGCTATTCTACCTTGTGCATATGTGTGTACATATAATACATCGTGTGTATGGGTGTGACCTGGTCGTGGTCCTGGCTGAAAGCCTGCAGTATGTCTGTTTGCCGGGTGTAGTTGCCGTTGGAGTCCTGTAGTCCCTGGAGAAGCCTCTCCTTCAGAACCAGCACAGACACACGCAGCTGATGCCAAAGGAGCTGCACGGTCCGGATGTCGACGATGATATTCACCGAATAGGACAGCAGCTTCAGGGAGAACTCAGTCTCCAGCAACGCATGGATCTGCTCCACATGATCTGATATGTCCTCACAGATGTCCTGTGTCACAGGAAGACACACACATAGAAAGATGATTTTACGTCTTGATTTACACAAGAGACCTTAAATGCTTTTAAAGTAAAGATAATACTCTTAGAAAACATTTTTTTTTTAAGATTTTCAAATAAAAGGACAAAATACATACTTTATCTCTGTAAAACATCAAGTATCAACTATGAATTATCATTTCACTAAAAAACAGAAAAAAAAAGAAAAAAAAAGGGTTGTGTAAGAATTAAGATGTCTGAAGACAGCAAAAACAGATAGTTCAACTAAAACAACAAAAATCTCTAAAAGTCACATGTTCACCTTTAAACTGATTTTTCACTTATATCAAATTTACCTACCGTTAAAACTAAGAAGCACCGTAGACTATTTCACGAAACACTATACAACCAATGAAAGAAATAGTGGAAAACTTGTCACACTTCCTCATTCTGCAGCTGAGTCAGTTTCACATGAGATGTGAATAATTTACACACAATATCACAACATAAACAACTGTGTGCCACATCGCACTGTAAAATGCTACTATGCCACATGCCACAAATACAGATGATCCTGATTACACTCTGGGGACCACAGCAAACAAAACTAAACAGGGACAATCAGAATTATTATATTTTGGCTTTATCCTAGTTATTTAGATCTTTTTAACTTCAAATGTACATCTACAGGACCAACAATAGCATGACTAGCCTGGTCCAAACTGGATTTAAACCATATACATAATCTTATTTAACCCATGACCATTAATATCCTATAATAAGACTAATCATGATCATGCAAGAATGTATGGCCTATTAACAGTACTTCCATACATATTTAATACTGTGATTATCAAAACTAAAAAATCTAAAAAATAGATTTAAGTATCTATTATGAGAGCAAATAAAAACAAAACATAGGGCATGACATAACAGAACATTACTGAATCTTACAAAAACTGAATCTTACAAATTACTGAATCTTACAAAATCTTACAAAAATCTGCTATACCCATTCTTTTCAAAGACTAAAAATTGAAGGACTAGATTTAGAACTGTTAGAAGGGTTAGACTTTTTTAAAACAGTGAATAGGAATAGGTAGAGTCACATTTTGAGTACTGAGCATTAATACTAGAAAATCATTATCAGTGTATGAGGTACAAAGGCACCTTGCAAAAAGCTCATTCATTTCTCAATTTTGGACTTTAACAGAGTGGCCTTCAACAGGGAGTGTGAGAACTTTTGGCATTTTAATGGGACCACTGTCCACAAAAGGCTGAGAAACCCTAATCTAAATATATAAATAAATGTGTGTTGTCCATTCCAGTATAGCTACTGGTAAGAACTCAAATAGTATGTTTTTCTTTCTCTGTCACCATGGAGTAAATTACAAATTGCTGATATTAAAAGGCTACTTTCAGTATTTAATACTGTGAGACAGGAATCTTCACCCTGACCTAAAACAGGGGTCCAGCTGCTGGAAACATATGACGTACTCAGCCAGTCACCACACACTAACACACTGACACATGCACACACATGCACACACATGCATATACAGTCTATTATGGTAGAATCACGAGACAATAACATACACAGGTTATTATAACATTCTATAATAAGTATTAAAATCCAGCTTCAAAATACATTTCTGTAATATCAAAATTGTTGATTTATTCTATATATTTAAAGTTCTCACGAAGAACTTCCTGCAAAAAACAAAAACAAAAAACAAGTAACTTCCTTAATAGCCTCATCATCTTATATCTTGGAGATTCTAGTAAACTCCATGTGTGAATCTACTGCACTGCTTCAACTAAAGAAATGAGGACTTCAGCAGCTATGAAGTATCAGAATGCTGCAGACGTGCCAAAGCAACTGCCGCACTGTTGTTACTCTGTGTTTTTGCCAGCCTTCACCAGCAACTTGGCCATGGTGCTTCCTGCCTCCGAATATAATGCGGCATGTCTGAATGTAGGTCAGAACTTTTGCCAACATGACTGGGACTCCACACAAGACCTCCACCACAGCAGCACAAGAATAAAAACACTACAGTAGGGGTCAACTGTACCAAAATCAGTATCTCAGTCTGATTAAAGGACTTTTTTTTAATCTCCAGTCAAATAATTAAGAACAAGAATCCTGCTAAAGACATAATGAACATGATTCTAATATTAGCATTAATGACCATTAACTTATGATGTGGTAATATTATTGTAATATTTCATGAGGACTTCTTTTGGACAGAATAAATGTTACTGAATACATGCATACATTTACTATAAGCGTACTGTCATATTTTTCTGTGTATGCAATATTGACACAGCACACTAAACAGCTCTGAGTTATCATGCAAATATGTGCAGCAAATAGAAGAATGTGGACAGTGACTTCATCAGGGGTGTAAAGACAACCTTTTAAAACCTTTTGCACTCATACATTTCATTAAAGCACAATAGCAGCAAAAGCACTGTTTTTAAAACCGCAAGGAAAAAACCTCCTTACATACACAGTCTATAAAAAAAATCAGAAGAATCTGTTCATCATTTCATTTATATCCAACAATACAGACTAGATTTTAATCTTACATTGTAATATACGGCATAATGAATTGCATTAGAATGTATGACATAATTGCCTGTAACCTTATCCATGCATATCCTAGAAGTGAATACTTTTACGCTGCTCTAATGCATGATAATTATATTCGAAATGTCCCTTTTACTATAGAAAAGAAGTTAACCCCATTATTACTATCCTGTGCTACACCAGTGAAAGCAAAATCACATCCATAATGGCACATGCTTACCTCCTGTGGGCTGCATGCGATCAAATGAAATAGAAAGAATTGGAGTAAATAAAAGTGCAATGCATTCAGTGAAAGTAAGCAAGAATGAGCTACATCTACTCTGCCACTGTTGCTCACATGTTTTTCCCCTGTCTCTCTCTGAAGGGGGGTTTCTCACCACTGCAAGGCTATTTTAGGATTCGACCGCACTCCCCTCCTTACAGCACTTGTGCTGGGTTCACTGAAAATAGCCAAGAGCAAATGGACCAGTCATTTGCTACTGGGGAGGTCACACTCACACTCCCAAGAGCCTATGACTTTCCACACGCCCTTAGACACAGACATTTTTTGTTGTTGTTGATTTTGTTGCTGCTGAGAGGCAGACATAGAGCTATGAGTGGCTATGCAGGGCATTTAATGGACAACCTTCTCAAATGTTAATTTTAACGTTAACTTGGGCCATTTTGCACTCTACACCACTATTTCTGCAGGGATAAATAAATGAAGGCATCTCTACCAGTGAGCCATCAAGTTAATATAACTTGAAAAATGTCAAAACATTTTTAAGAGGCACATGCATGTTCCTTTTTTTATATGCTTCGAACTAGGTCATTAAATGATGTGAAGATTTACTTTGACCAAACCGAAATACACACATAACATAAAACAAAATAAACTGTTAAAAAGTTTGTTTTCATTGAAAATCCATCCCTTAGCATGAATAACAGCTTTACACACTCTAAACATTCAGCTGAAATACTTTGCCATGCTTCTTGTAAAACTTGGCTTGACTGTGATCCAGTTTGTCCCAGAGCAGTTCAATAGAATTTAGGTGTGGTGACTGGGCAGGACATTCCATTATCAATAACATTCCAGCTGACTGTTTGCTCTCTGAATAATGCTTACAGTGCTTGACAGTATGCTTTGGGTCATTGTCTTATTATATAGTAGTTATATGTTAAAGTTGGTTACAAATAACCGCAGTACAGACAGAATTGCATGGCGTTCTATGTAGCATTATATGGATTGGTAGCCATGTTGGTTAAGTTTTCCTTTCCCCCAAACAACCCCAACCCATTAAGATTTCACCTCCATGTTTGACTCTGGGTGTGAGGCAGTCTGCTAACATCTTCTCTACTGTTCTCTGTCTTACGAAAGTTCTTTTGTTCATCCAAATTTCAGTCAAAATGTCACATTTTGACTTACCTGTACACAGAACATTCTTCCAGTCCTTCACTGTTCAATTCTTGTGTGTTTTGCCTTTTATCTCATTTGTTGCATATAAACAAAAGGAACAGTAATGTGTCTCAAAAAACATAAAATGACCAAAAACCAAACTTTTGATTACCGGCACAGGCACTGACTGTGGTAAACTAAAAATATTTATTCATTCTTCGTCAGAAATCTGTGGGTCCAAAGACTGTCCCAGGAACAAATTTCAAAATGCTGTCAGTCATTTAGAGAGGGAAGTCCACCTACCTACATCTGGAGATGGGAGGAAACCAGAAAATCCAAAGGAAACCCAGACACATAAAATAATATACAGTTACATATACATTGGCCTTAATTTAAATTCTATTGACCTGAATGCATGGTCTAATTTGGGTCTAAATTAAACATTGACACTAATATATCCATGGAATGTACCATACTAAAACTAAAACAGGTTCTCAGTGGCCATTTCGGGGCAGCTCCGAAGGAGCTTAAATTCAGTATCTTGTATAAAAGATGAAACATATAAGTCACACCCTAATGATTAATACTGCAACCACCAACCACACAGACTAAAATGGCTTGTATATTTTGATTGCCTTAAAAAAAATGAAAACCCCTTCTAAACAATATTGCATTGCATTTTCTCTCTTAACACCTTATTTTCTCATGTCAGTGCCTTTTCTTGTTGGCTGTGATAACATGCCAGGATTATCTGAATTCTCCAGAGTGCTGGGATTACATCACTAGAAATAAATATCCACAAGCAGCTGCAAGCCGTCTCTAACTGAGACCTGATCCTGTCTATACTCTGTAAGACATATTGCATGCATATGAGTTCAAATGTGTATCTAATATAACTAGAGTCATGGCTGCTTTAAGTTTGCCCACACCCAGTGTGTGCACATTATTCAGTGGGTAGGGCTAAGAAGAGAATGTAGACACACCACAGCTGTGACGCAAGGTCTTCATACCCACCTCTCCCTCCCCACATTCTACACACAGCTACTGGAGGATGATGGCACCACAGCATACGGTGACAGCTATGCATTCTGCACATAGTCTTTATTTATAACACCTTTTTAACAAGCTTTTTGAGAGAATGAGATGCTTGCTTTGTTTTTTTAAATATGGCACCATCTAGTGGTGAACAAATATCAGAACGCATGCTCATCAGAATGCAACCACATAAATCAATATCCCATTTTAAAATGAGAACAAGACTATTTAAAGCTTTAATGTATAAAATAAAAATGGATCTAAATATACTTACAGTTTCTCTCAGTTGCTTTGTTCAAAAATGTATCTCTGTTTTTCTTTTCAAAAATGAAATTCTCAAAACTACTTGTTCAACCTCCACATCAATAAGTCACTTGTGGACATCATAAAAGCATTTCTTGCTGCTTTGATCAAATTGTGAACGCTTTTGTACATTCATTTAATAGATTGTGTACAGTTGTCTGCTGTTTCCTACATTATCAGTTGTTTGTGTCATGTTGATTAAAATATATTATACTGGTTTCACCTTAATAGCCTTAACCCCAAAACATCTGAGCATCAGTTTATTGTATAAGTAATTGAATGCAAAATGATTAAACCAGCTGTCATCATCTGTGAAGTTTAATTTCCTATTTAAGCTTTTTGGTAAATGTATCTTGAATTAATTAATTGTGCAGATGAATTTTGAATTTCACTAATGAAGGTGAGATCAACCAATAATCAACTAGTTTTCTTAAATAGGTCAAAGATGAATCTTGTGAACCTTCAATCGGTGAGCGCTTACAGACAGAGCAAAACACAGAATTACAATTTCTGAAAATGGATGAACAACCAAGAAATAAACGAACACTAGTACAGTACAGTAAAAATGTGAATGCTGTCTGGTCTTTTGCATTTAATATAAATCAAATATTCAATCAATGAATAAATTTGTGCTGTTGAAATTCATAGATGCTATACAGAAGGAAATCAGCCATGTGCATTTTCAATCATTGTAATCCAAATTATAGTTTATATCAGTAAATACTGAAACTGTGCATTGTCTTACTGACAACATGCATAACATTTTGATTATCTTGTTTGTGAACTATGACAAAAGCACTTGTTATTCTGATGGTAATGAAATGTTCATTGACACAATACTTTTGAGAGATAAACTAAGGATTTTGAAAAAAACATCCGGCTTTTGGAAGAAATCCAGGTAGCAGTGTAGCTAGACAGCACCAGATTGTGGTCTGTAAGATGCTTTGGAGGTGAAGAAGTTGTGGAGGAAAGTGAGAACTGAAAAAAGAATATGATGGTGGAAACTGAAGGAGAAAGACTGTAGTGTGAGATTCAGGGAAGAGGTCAGATAGGGGGTAATGTAAGTGGTGGTGAAGAGGTGCTGGATGATTGGGCAACTACTGCAGAAGTGATAAGGGAGACAGCTAGAAAAGTACTTGGTGTGACATCTGGAAATAGAAAGGAAGACAAGGAGACATGGTGGTGGATGAGAAAAGTAGGCAGGAGTACAAGGAGATGCAGCAGCAGGTAAAGAGGGATGTAGCTAAAGCCAAGTAAAAGGCATATGAGGAGCTGTATGAGAAGTTGAACACTAAGGAAGGAGAAAAGGATTTATACCGATTGGCCAGGCAGAGGGACCGAGCTGGGAAGGATGTGCTGCAAGTTAGAGCAATAAAGGATGGAGATGGAAATGTGTTGATTAATGAGGAGAGTGTGTTGAGAAGATGGAGGGAGTATTTTGAGAAGCTGATGAATGAGGAAAATAAGAAAGAGAAAAGGGTGGATGATGTGGAGATGGTGAAGCAGGAAGTGGATAGGATTAGTAAGGAGGAAGTGAGAGAAGAGATTAAGAGGATGGAGAGTGGAAAGTCAGTTGGACCAGATGACATAACGGTAGAAGCATGGAGATGTTTAGGAGAGATGGCAACAGAGTTTTTAACCAGATTGTTCAACAAGAATTTGGAAGGTGAGAGAATGCCTGAGGAATGGAGAAGGAGTGTGCTGGTACTGATCTTTAAGCATAAGGGAGATGTGCAGACCTGCAGTAACTACAGAGGAATAAAGTTAATCAGTCACACCATGAAGTTATGGGAAAGAGTAATGGATGCCAGGCTGAGAGAAGAGGTGACCATCTGTGAGCAACAGTATGGTTTCATGGTTTCACTACAGATGCATTATTTTCTTTGAGAATGTTACTGGAGAAATATAGAGAAGGTCAGAAGGAGCTGGATTGTGTGTTTGTGGATTTAGAGAAAGCGTACGACAGGGTGCCAAGAGAGGAGTTGTGGTATTGTATGAGAAAGTCAGGTGTGGTGGAGAAGTGAGGGTGGTGCAGGATACGTATGAGGACAGTGTGACATTAGGAACGACAGACTGGTTCAAAGTGGAGGTGAGACTGCATGAAGGATCAGCTCTGAGCCCTTTCCTGTTTGCAATGGTGATGGACAGTTTGACGGACGAAGTCAGACAGGAGTCTCTATGGACTATGATGTTTGCGAATGATATTGTGATTTGTGGTGAGAGTAGGGAGCAGATTGAGAAGAACCTGGAGAGGTGGAGGTACGTGCTGGAGAGAAGGTGAATGTAAGCAAAAGTGCAAAGTAATGGAGTGTGTGTTAGAGAAGTAAAGAAAAGAGTGCAGGCAGGGTGGAGTGGGTGGAGAAGAGTGGCAGGGGTGATTTGTGATAGTAGGGTATCTGTAAGAGTGAACGGGAACGTTTATAGGACTGTGGTGAGACCTGAGATGTTGTATGGATTAGAGACAGTGGCATTGACTAAAAGACAGGAGGTGGAGCTGGAGGTAGCAGAGCTGAAGATGTTGAGGTTTTTTTTGGCCTGTGATGAGGATGGACAGAATTTAAAACAAGTTTATGAGGGATAGTGCATGTATGACGTTTTGGAGACAAGGTGAGGGAGGCGAGATTGAGATGGTTTGGATATGTGCGGAGGAGGGACACGGGCTATATCGGTAGAAGAATGCTGAGGATGAAGCCGCTAGGAAGGAGGAAAAGAGAAAGGCCAAGGAGGAGGTTTGTGGATGTGGTGAAGGAAGACATGCAGGTAGTTGGTTTGAAAAAGGCAGATGTAGAGGACAGAGTAGTATGGAGACGGATGATCCAATGTGGCGACGGGAGCAGCCGAGATCATTTACATATATTAGTTTGGTCCAGGATTAGTGCTGATCAAGTGAGAAAGCAACTTACACAACGCATTTAACAGAAGGGATAGTGATTACCAAAACATTACTGCCAGTATACGTAATCTATTCTAATAGCTGAAGGCCCTCTATTATACTTTAATCATCAGTTTCATTTAAAATGAGCGTGTAGCTTTGCTACTTTAATCTAAAGCTTCCTGAACAACCTTCCTGATCATCAATCCTGAGTATAGTTACTATTTATGTGAGTTTCATTTTTCATTGATGTCGTTGTGGGTTAACTGATTTCCTTCCATATCTCAAAACATGCCAGTCACAAAATTGGGTAAGACCTACAGACATTTTTCTAACATAAGCAACTGAATGTAAGAATTGAAATCTTACAATTTACAGAATTTAGTATAAGGCAACACATAGTCAGCTAGGAGTGAAGCTGGCAACTTCAAACTGTCCGCTTTAGTTTGCTTTAGTCTGTTCTCCTGAATTCTATAATTATATTATCGTTAGCTTTTTTTCTTTTTCTTTTTTTTTAATGTAAGTGAAATATCAAATGCACCAATAATTTTCACCACTAGATGGAAGTATTCACTTATCTGAAGGTGACTATGACACAACAAGTGTTAAATTGCTCTCCTGAAAGGCCACAAACACTGCAGAGATTGTTGTTTACTCTGTAGGACAAGTGAATCCGCTCACAAAAAAACCCAAAAAAAACAACCACTCATTATTAGATTTCGTTTTATTAGAACACTGCAAAAATACACTTGGTCACTAATCATGTCTGTACTTTCTAGCATAAAGATGATCAGTCAGTGATCATGGTTAGCATTATTAACCCATATTTATGTAGCTTCGTGTTGTTTTTATAAAACCAGAAAACTGAGAAGACAAAGAATATTAAGAATGGGATTGAGGATTGCCTGAAACACAGTGGGGAAAATACATTTAGAGGACTGATAAGGTACAGATGAAATTGTTAATTACATGGACTACATAATGTGCTTTATTTATTTTTATCCTCACTCATATTCCTTGTTTTGTATTCACCAACCACTGAAATAAAATCTGACAGAAAAATGGAAATAACTGAGGCATGGTAACAGAGAAGCCTTAGTCAGTTCCATTCAGCAGTGTTTGCACAACGTAACCCTCAATAAAACATTGTCTGCTGAGAGAATAGACAAAGAGAGCAATCATTCCCAATGCAGAGTCTTGAGAGAGGTTGAGCTAAACATTCACTCGAATTCGAACTTAAGTCATTGTGCTGAATGTAGATAAAACGATTAATGTTGAAATAGAAGATTTTACGACAGCACTCCATCTTGGTCATTTTTGCTTGCTTTTGGTTAGGAAATAATAATAATAATAAGAGGAGGAAGAAGAAGAAGAAGAAGAAGAAGAAGAAGAAGAAGAAGAAGAAGAAGAAGAAGAAGAATTATATATTGCTTCTCATTGGCTTCTGTTTAAAAGGAGAAAAAATGCTTAATGTGAACAAAACCTAATGTTCTATGTTACATAGGCATGTGTGCCTTTCTTTACTGAAACCACAAACTTCATTTCCCATTATCCCCAGTCTAGAATTTCATTACATTTAAATTGAGCCCTCACAACTATCCTATCCCACTCTACAATCTTTAAAATTCTAATAATGCACACCTTTAAATACACATTTTGCAGAGTCTGTTTTATATAAGTATATAATATATTAGTTATATTAGTAAGCCATACATACTTTGTTTTTTGCTCTGGCTTGAGTCAGTCTCTGCCAAATTCAGTCTTGGCGATCACCTGACCCATGTCTTGTTTACTGGTTTTGATTACTACCTTGCCCTTTGGATATTTTCTAGCTCTGTTTTGCGCAACAATCTGAACCCTTAGTTTGCCTGAGGTTCATGATGTACCATTTTTTATGAGTCTAAAAAACAACTGTCATTATATTCACATATTTGAATCCATCAAGATCATGCTAGCCAACATATTTATTTAAAACAATGTTCTGCAAACAACAGTGAAGTATATTTCTTCAGACACAGACCAAGAATACATGTCCCTTCCCTGTTGAAAACCCTTCACATATTATTTATTAGTAGTCACAGATAGGCTATAAAAAGCTGTGGCATGTGGGGCTTCAGTGTGTTTGCTTTCAACATTAAAGGGACAAGAGGAACACATGTCAGTGGCTAAAATCCCAAAGACAAGAGGGTAGTGCTGTTATAAAAGTGGCCTGCAACAGATGTTCCATCATTCCTGCATGAACAAACAATGAACAAGCTGAGAAAATCTTTGCCTAAAGCAGCACTATTCAACAAAACAGCCAGAATACTTTCCTTCCTCTTGAAGATGCAGAACTGCAAAATATACAAAGCCTGCAACCTTTCTATTAATAGGAAACCCCCATATTGCAATTATACTGTACATGCTCATTAAAAAGGGGCATTGAGTAGAACGGATGCTCTAGCAATTACCAGGGGAATAAAAATACAACGAATTTAAACCTACGTCCCAGCTTATTAGCTAATATCATGACAGCTTAGCTAATTTAGTTACCCAGATGGGTTTCTTTAGCTTCAGTAGAAGGTAGCTAGCTAGATTACAAGCACAATTAGCTTGTTTATATATATATATATATATATATATATATATATATATATATATATATATATATATATATATATATATATAATTTAATGCTGTTGCTTACTGAATGCTTTGTTATACTTGTTATATTTTTACATCTGAGGCTGGCTATGTTTCATTACACTGTACACCTGTGAATATGCATGATATAACATTGAACTAATGTGAAACCTCTTAGCTGATTTATGGTAGTTAGCAATGTAGAGGTTTGTTACCAGAGTTAGATAACCTAGCTGGCCATTTTACAATGATTGCTCATCACATACTCCATGTATTTCCAGTATGTTTGTCATAAGGAGCTAACAAATATGTATTAAATAATAATAAGTATTAAAACTGTTTTTTTTGTTTCTATATTTGTACATTGAAAATACAGATGGCTAAATCTCCTGCTGTAACCATCAATAACCCCACAATATAATCATGGGGTACTCCACCCTCCAATGGCAATATTCAATTAGCTAATAAAGACATATTTAGAACCGAAGCTAAAGCTAGGTTAGTTTGGGCAGAAATTAAATTAAAATAACACTCCACCAAATGAACATGATCACACAGAATACACTGAGGTGGACAATGAGAGCATTGTGCTTTTTTATTGTTTAGTGTTATTGTTAGCTTCCCCGCAATTCTAAGTTTGGATTTCCAAAGATGCAAGAACAAACAACTGGGCATCCTCTGCTGCTTTTACAGGTAGGCATTACTGACTGTAGTATACCTCAGAAAAACCTGCTTGGAACGACTTCAGTGTAGTCAGTCATTGTATTTGATGTTTATTATTTTATATTGATCTTAAATGGTCATGAAGTTGGTTTTAAAGAGGCAGATGTAGAGGACAGAATAGTTTAGAGATGGATGATATATATATATATATATATTTATATAATATAAGTTATATAATATAAAATATAAGTTTTATTTCTATAGTACTGTCCCTGATCACTCGTTTTTATCCGCCAATGTTACAGTTTTTCCTCAGTTGCTTTGGAGCATTTCTTGAATCATTCTGAATATTTGCAATTCTCAAAACAATTTGTACAAACAGCACAACACATTGGATTTCTTGCAAAAGCCTGTAATTTTCTCAAAATCCTTAGTTCATCTGTCAAAAGTAAGTATTGTGTCAATGAACATATCATTACCATCAGAATAACAATATTTTTGTCATTGTTCACAAACAAGATCGTCAAAATGTTTAGTCATGTTGTCAGTAAGACAATGCACAGTTTCAGTATTTACTGATAAACTACGCTTTGGATTACAATGAATGAAAATGCACAAGGCTGAATTTTTTCTGTATGGCATCTATGAGTTTTAACAGCGCAAATGTATTCATTTATTGCATATTTGAATTATATTGAATGCAAAAGACCAGACAGCATTCACATTTTTACTGTACTGTACTAGTGTTCGTTTATTTCTTGGTTGTTCATCCATTTTCAGAAATTGTAATTCTTTGTTTCACTCTGTCTGTAAGCGCTCACCAATTGAAGGTTCACAAGATTCACCTTTGACCTATTTTAGAGAACTAGTTGATAGTTGATTGATCTGATGCCATTCACTCACCTTTATTAGTAAAATTGTAAAAAATAAATTGAAAATCAAGATTCATCTGCACAATTCATCAATTCAAGATACATTTACAAATAAAATTGAATAGAAATTTAAGCTTGACGGATTATGGCAATTGGTTTAACCATTTTGCATTCAATGACTTATGCAAGGAACTGATGCCCAGATGTTTTGGGGGTTTAGACTATTTAGGTGAAAGTAATATAATACATTTTGATCAGAATGATATAAACAAAAGATAGTGTATGATACAGCAGACACAATCAAATTAAATTAATGTACCAAAGCATTCGCAATTTGATCAAAGCACCGAAAAATGATTTTTATGATGTGGAGGTTGAACAAGTGTTTTTGAAAATTGTATTTTTGATCTGAGAAATGCTGCAAAGCAACTGAGAAAACTGTAATAGATATACCAGTTAACAGAAAAATTGACCAAACTAAACAAGATATTTGTGGCATCTAAATGCTATGGAAGCTGCACTTGTATATGTGACAAATGGAATAGTGTTTAATTACGCACTTTAGCACATCTTAATTTTCATCTGCATGTAGAGTACATCAGGCCCATAGTGTGTAGTTGTTTTATTTTACTACAGTCTCTCTTACCTTTAGCTGTAACAGGTGAGCATCCACATGCCTGTTGAGGCTGTCCTGCTGCACCGACTGCGTAAGATCTTTCACTCTATCTGCTGTAGCTCTCAGCCAAGTCTCAATCTCTGGCAGGTGAAGCACCACTTTCCAGTCAGCTCCTGTGTGTAGGGGAGGGGGTTTCTGAGACCTCAGGCGGAGTCCTGGGCTCGGAAACTCATTATCTCCACTTTCATTAGGCTCACATGAACCATGTTTAGAGCTGGACTCCAAGGTGGGAGTGATGGAGGTGATCATAGGTGAGGCAGCTTCACTGGCCACCGGCGACACTGCGATGCTCATGGTGAGAAATATGTTAGATCCGTACAGTGGTTGTGGGGAGAACTGTGGGGAGAATAAATAAGGAGAGGGAACAGGGGACAGAAAGAAAAAGAAGAGAGAAAATGTGACTATGAAACACATTAATTTATTTTTAAGGTTTGAAAGCAGATTAGGCAGGAAAATGCACTGTCAATTCATTTCATGCTCTGCTGACATACAAATTGACTGAGACCTACCCAATAACATGCCCAAGAGCTTTTTATTCTCTAGTATTTTTTCTTATGATGCAAAAAAAAAAGGTTTTGCAATTTTTTCATTACACTTATCCTCTCCCAATACCAGACAAGACTTAAATCAGTAGTGTAGTGTAAAGTAGTGTTATGGGGTTTTATTAGTCAACTGCTATGAACAAACGATCATAGACATTCATATTAGCTCTCTGCATGAGCGCTGGGCTCACTGACACTTCTCTCTGCACTTCATCAGCATCGATTCGCATTCCGTAAGTCTATACTAACTGTTAGGTTAGACTACTGATTCCCAACCCCCCAACAGGGGTGGAACATTTTTTTTGAGGGGTCGCCAAGTGCACTCTTGATTTGTTTGGGTTTTTTTGGGGGTTTTGTAATAATTTTTTTCTTTCATTTATAAAAGCTCGATAAATAATTAAATAGCACGATAAATAATTGTTGTGTACAAAAAGTTAATGTTGTGTTTTAACTGGTGTATTTTTTTGTTTTTAGAATACAAAAGAAAAATACAATAATAGATTAATTCTCTGATTAAATTATATTCATGTTAATAGATTTTAATTTGATCCTGTTGTTTGTTTATCAGTTAAATAGCAGAGCCTGGAATGAAAAGTCTGTCCTTGTGAACTCTTGCATGTTGTTACAGGTTTTTGTGTAATGGATAGATTTGTTTAATATTTAAATCAAATGTTAAAATAGGGGTCTCTAGAAAAAAGGTTGGGAACCACTGGGTTAGACTATACTGTCTGCTAGCTTTCTTAAAAAAATTTTTTTTTGCTAAATTGTTTCTCCTGGTACTTTATATTTTCCTAATAAACCTCCCAAAGAGACACCAGAAATTCGGAAAAACTGCAAAAAAAAAAAAGCTAAATGGTTCTGAGAAAATTATTTAATTTAGAAAACCATATAAATTATAATTCGTTTTTGACCCACTTATCAGATTAAAAATTTTTTGTTGTTATTTTTGCTTTAGTAAACCTGCATACAAAAGCCCTGACCAGTAAGATGTAAAAAAAAACGCTGTTGGTCACCACAATAAAATGTCCAGAGATTGTTGACTTACTACAGAACAATCCAAAAATAAATATGGATTAATACGAATGTATGAGTGTATAATTTTTATTTTGCACATGGCATGTAAGGATTTAAGTTCGACGTTGCTTTATTGGACATGGAAGTGTCTAATTATAGGTAGATCTCTTAAATGTGTACATGATAAATGTATATAAATGACATAATGGTAGCATTCACTCCTATTAAATGAAGAGCGTTAAGCACAAAAAAGGCACAAATGAAGATAAGTCAGAGTGATGCAGATATCACTGCAGATCTAGCTGTGCTGCAGGAAGTCAATATTCAGAGTCATGTGATCAGTAGGCTTAAACAATATGCAGCCTCATCACTTTGTTCTGCACCAGTAGAAATTCACCAGTTACCCAAATCATTCGGGCAATATGACATCTTGACATTTTCACATTGTCTGCAGCGTACTCCACTTTGCTACGGAATAATGCATATTATAGGCGTAAAATTGCTTCAGCCTCAAACTTAAAATATAAAACTTGTGCGAGAATTTATATAAATGAATTCCATTTAAATTTATATTTGATGTAAACTATATCTATGTCGGTATTAATTGCAATACATGTGCAATAAACTTTCTTTCGGCTTCTCCCATTAGGGGTCGCCACAGCGGATCATTCGCATGTTTGATTTGGCACATGTTTTTACGCTGGATGAACCTTTCCTAACGCAACCCAACCCATTTATCTGGGCTTGAGACCGGCACTAAGGCTTGTGCAACTCTAATGGCTGGGGTTGGTTCCCTGACCGGGGATCGAACCCGGGCCCATGTGCAATAAGGATTAATATTGCATACACACTCCCCAAAGAAACCTATACCTTTCTCTGTAACTGTATTTGAAAGTATAATAGGTGCTTAGTTACATGCAGAACTGTGGAAATATCACTGCCACAGTGAAGACAACCTCGCTCTGCTGCCACACATCCTCCCAGCTTTAGCAAATCAAATATAGAAAAGCTGCCTAAAGAGCTTAACTCATTCATTCCCAAAGAGTGAATTCAGCATTTCATTTCTGCCTTCCGCCTCTTAAAGTCCCAATGAGACAGTGACAGCCAGAGAGTGGCACTCATCTTACCAATATGTGTGAGAGAGAAATATAAAGAGACTGAAGGACAGAAAGAACAGCCCAGCCTTTCAAACTCTTATGAGCAGCAAGCGAGAAATCAGAGAGATGAAAAATCTGTGCACATAATTACATAATAAAATCTGTGCACATAAATACTCACAGCCTAAATGTACACTATATGGACAAGTTTGTTGACACCCGATCATAAGATTTGTCTGTGATTTTTGAACTTCCCATTCCACATTTAGCCCCCATTTGCTGTTATAATAATTTCCACTCTACTGGGAAGATGTTCCACGAGATTTTGCAGTGTGGTTGTGGAGATTTGTGCTCATTCCACCATAAGTGTTAGCAAAGTCACGTACTGATGTAGGGTGAGGAGGCCTGGGGTGCAGTCAGCATTTCAATTAATTCCAAAGGTGTTCAATAGGGTTGAGGTCAGAGCTCTTTAGCAGGCCACTCAAGATCTTCCACAATGACCCATGTAAACCATATCTTCATGAAGTTCACTTTGTTCGCAGGGGTGTTATGATGAAACAGGTCTGGGTCCTTAGTTCCAGTGAAGGGAAAATTTCATGCTACCACTTCCTAGGAAATGCTGTGCTATTGTCTGCCTCCTACTTTGTGGTAACTGTTTAAGGAAGAACCACATATGGATGGAAAAATCAGGTGTCCCAGTACTTTTACCTATTTAGTGTATTTTTAATACACCAAATTATCCCACTGGCCTAAATTTTCTCACAGTAAACAGTACATAATTAAGCACAGAGGAAAAGAAGGGGAGCCTTAGAGCTTTTACTTTGACAACTGTACGATCTGTCAGATGATTCTCACTTTCTCTGTGTGTCAGACTGAGGCAAAGGCAGAATGAGATCACTGAGTGAAAAACAACCTTAATGACACTGAGCGTTTATCGTAAGTGCCTCGGCTGAGTCACAATCTGAGCAATCGAATGTCACGTTACATCTAACAGCAGAAACCCCCAAATTCTATACAGAGCTTAATAAAAAAGCCACTGAACGCAAACTGCATGAAGTAATTTTTGTTGTCTAGGAAAGCCACACCAGCAGTGAGATAAATCTATTTTATATTCCAATAAACAACAAACCAAAATCAATGCAGATCTCAGTCCTAGAAAGCAGTAGCATCAGATCTTAGACAACCAGTGAAAAAAAATCTTTACATTTCTTACAAGATATGAACAGCCAACTAGCATTGCAGACTTTGAACAAGCTCATATATTCTAAATACCCTTCCATGTAGAGATCATTTAACCACAGTGCTAGGCAGAATCCAAAAGATTGCTAATAAAGTAGATTAGTCCACTCATTGCCTTTTATTGCTACTATCTGCTCATGTCACCTCAACACATTCAAGTGCATAAATGTATAATAAGGATACAATGCATTATAGTTTCAGTCATATCGACAAGTATTTACAGCAAGCTGTGGACGTTTAGATGTTAAAACCAAACTTATTAAGGATTATTAATACAGGTTGCATGAAATCACAGTAGGGGAGCTGTAAGCAATTAATGTTTGACCATGCAAACCCCTCAACACAAGCACAGTGCAATAATTTGTTTTGCATAACCATTATAAAACCACTCAGCCACTTTATCATTTCTCTCTTTTACAATGTAGCTTTTACTTTTCTGGGTTAAATAAGATTAATTTGTGTTATTCTGTCTTGCTTTGTCAGTATGGTATATGCAATAACAATGCTTTTCCATACAAAGCTTTTAAACACAAGGTGTCACTGAGCTCTATATGACACGCTGTCACACCTAAAGCAGACTGTGTAAGCCCGACTAATGGCTGATTACTAAATAATACATTTCAGCTAAAACAATCTACAATTATGTTTATGATTTAGGTATAAGCTACTTCTCAGCATGAGAAAAAACATTCTAACATATGTGAATTCACTCTCTCTGCAATATTTAATTCATTTATTATATTAAATCATTTATCTGGTCACTTACTTATACTGTATCCTCCTGTAACATCCCCCAGATATGTGGACACTAGTGTATTTACTGTATACATAAGCACAAAAACATGTTAGCCCATATACTTTTCAATTTGCATACATATAAGATCATTTTCATGTTTTTTAAGTTTCATAAATGTTTATAAGCATGACAAAAATCACAAAACTAGTTTACTTTAGGCCTATCTTATCTGTTTCTGAAAGGGTTTATGCAGTTACACATAGCCTCTGCATACTCCTGGACAGAGCTGCTAAAACTGCACAAAATGCTACACACATAAGCGTGACAGTAATAACCAGCTAAAGAAGTAATAATAGGCATCTAATAACACCAGTGCAGAAAAAGAACAACAGAACTCAGCATTCAGTTATTGTTAAATATAAATATCATCTCCAGAAGCAGGATAACTACTTCATATCAAGGAACCAAAATAAAAAATATAATCATCACCTATAACTAGACAATTATTACACAATGATACACTATGATATATAAAATTTGCAGTGTTATATTAATAATGAAGTACTGGGAAAAGCTGAAATTTGCAACCAACGATGCAGGTGATTTTTCCTGCAGTAAAACTGCTCTATATCCGGTCACACCCACTGTTTCTGCTCTCTTTACAGACCTATCATATTGCATTCTGGGTTTGATAACTTAGATAACCCACAAAAGCCTGAATCGATACAGCTGGATGGTTAGATGGTAAGAGTGTGGATGTGTTAGGAGGAGCCTCCCAACACCACCATTCTTCTAACTATGTTTAAAACCTATTTCCTGAGAGGCAGTGAGTCACCAATACTGGCATCATCTGAGTTATAGTGACGATACACCGGGTCCATTACCAGAAGAGTGGTTTGAACAGTGAGTTCAGTGAGTGTGTGTGTGTGTGTGTGTGTGTGTGTGTGTGTGTGTGTGTTTGTGTTAAACCTGCTGTAATCTCTGTATATTTTAAGCGATAGTGAATATAATAAGCATGCAAGAATAACTAGTCTAGCTTCAGCCAGAGAGCATGGAGGACCTGAGACAATTGTCTGCAGAGGAACAAAGTCAGGATTATTCTCTGTGGGACTCAAGGCCACGTGCCCTGAATTATTCATTGTTTTGCAAAGCTGACATGTTACAGAAACTTGCCTTCCTAAACACTGCACATGTCCATTCCAAAGAGCAGCACAACCCCTTCTGTAGTTGAAATATGCCATTATTTAACAGTGAAAAAAAGTCAACCCTTTTTCTTTGAAAATAATACAATCTTAATACTTTTATATATTAACAATCACAGATTTAAAAAAAAAAAATTGTTCTTGTTCACATTTGTTCACTATGCAAATTCATTAGTCATTATTAAAATATCACACTTTACAAGGTGATCCCAGTAATATCCTGCATGAATTCACCTACAAAAACTAAAGACTATGTTCTTTTCACATCATCATAGCATTAACCAGCATGATTCTGGCTTATGCAGAAAATCAAGACACATTTTACTTGCATTACACTTGAGATAATAAGGGCATTTTTTCTGTCTGATTCTATGTTTTGTGTATATTTTGCCATTGCCACTCTACTGTGACCACTTTCTATTCTCAGCTATTATTACCCAAATAGTTGGGTGATACTTTTGTTTAACTAGATGTCTTTCGAAATAGTACTTGCGTATGGTCACATTCACCTTTTCATATGATTGGTATTGTTATAGATTTTATCACCCAAATAGTAGGATGATACTATTGTTTAGCCAGATGTCTTTCTAATGATTCTCTTTCATCATAATCATGTATGATTTTGCTCAGAGATTGTCCTCGATGTCCTGTTGCTGCTCCCATGCTATAATTGATTAAATGTCAGTTAAGCTTTATTTTCCACATAATACTTTGTAGCTGCCTCTATGATAATATGTCAAGTCATTTGGGGAATGAGCTTGTTCTAACATATTTCTCAGACTATAATCTGGGTCAAAGCAGTCTGTAATTTCTTACAACTACGACTATATATGTAATGAGCTTTATATCATAACATGACATCCTCTTATTTGTGGCTTTTGGACGGGCACTACAGAAGACACAATTTCCCTTTCATTCCAGAACTTTGGTCGCAGTGGTACTACATTATCTACAGATTAGCATTAGTCTAAGGAATCTTATTTTGTGCTAGAATTGTTTACTGTCTGCACCAGAAAATCATACAGTGTAAAGCTGACTTTACCCACCCATTCCCCATGTCTATACCTCAAACTGCAGAGCCTAAATATTGCTTATTAACTTTTACCAGTACATGAACCATTACATGGATGTAACCATCACCTCTGGCTTGTTCATCAGAGATTTAAATCTGCTTTTAAAAGTCCTGTAAAGTTGTTTTGTGACTATTTCTTAAAGACCTATAACAATATAGTGGAACTGAATATAATTTTGGCAGTTTTAGGTCAGCTTAGTTTTGACATACATAATATCTGACTTTCTGGAAACTACTGTATATTGCACAGTACAATTTATAGGCTTGTGGCATATAACACAACTTCCTGTCTATATTAAGTGACCTTCTGCTATTTTATTTATCTGAAATCACTGAGCTTGTAACAGTCTTTTATATCACCCCTATCACATAATTCTTCACAATGGAGTCATTTCTGTTATCTTTTATAAACGCTTAAATAAGGTCACTGAAACATAAAGATTAACATATATAAATGAAACAAACTTTCTTTTAAACATGTCTCAGTAATATATCATCATTCTTTAAGGACTGTCTCCTGAACCTTTGATCTAATATTGGGATATCAAATCTCAAACGTTTGAGTCTATTCCTTAGATTTCTTTTCTACTGTGTCTTAAAAAAATATGCATTTGTAGAAACAAGAAACAGCAGATTTTTAATAAGCTGCTATTGGGGCTATTGAGTGCAATACATCAATGCATCTTCCATACTGCGAAAGTCAACATTTGGCAGCACCACTATTTATAAAGACTAGATTTCTAAGAATAGCAACAAAAACAAGATTATATAAGTTAGGCAAAAAATATATCAATTAAGGCAGAACCTCAGTCTGTAATTTGCTACCATAAGTCACATCATATTTAACAAATTCAGTGTAACTGAACTTCTGAACTGAACTGAACTGCTATGTATGTATGTATGTATGTATGTAAACATACATACATAGAAGTTCAAATGTGCCAAACATTTTATTTACTACAGACATGATATCGGAACACATTAGCTAGACATTAGCTAGATTTTAATAAAGCAAACCTACACATTTATTGCATTTGGCAGACACCCATATCCAAAACAAACTTACAATTACAATTTAGGATTGGGGTCTTCCAGTCCAAAGTCCAACACCTTAACCATTAACCTACAACTTCCAGTACTAAACTGTTAAGTCTACAAGGCAGTAACTTGGGTAAAACCTTCCTTAACTCCATTCTAAAGTTACATTTTCATCATGCACACTGAGATGATATTTGAACAGAAAATGTAATTTTTTCTTCCAACTCTGATTCAAATCACGGGAACACTGCATCCGCCATGATGGCAGAATGATTTTGGTGTGTCTGACCATTCATATAAAGTGCAGAATATATGATTAACTACATATGTTTTGAACTACAGAAAATGTAAAAGAGAAAATGTAAGTAGCTGAAATTTGACTTTTGACTGTACTGCTGTAAAACCTGTTGGGTAAGATTTCTGATCTTTTTGCCTTTCTTAATGGATTTTAAAATTGTAGCAGCCATCCATTTACAATTACACTTATCCTACATGGGGTCGCAAGAAAGCCTGGAAACTAGGCCAGAAAAGTGGAACCATCCCTGAACAGACAGTTTTGCATGTGCAAATGTAATGAACTGGGTGGGGAAATCCAAGTACCTGGAGTATCCATTAATTAAAGCATGGAGAGAACATGCAATCTCCATACACAAAGGGAGGGACACAAACCCCCAAAGTGTATTTTACATCAAAGATCTGAGGCCTGGCAACCTCATTAAATAAAACCTAAACAGCAGCTTATTTAATGAACAATTCCATTTCAAATCACGTCAGCAAAAAAAGTTAGACATACTGCATGTTAAGTCATAAAGACCGGAGGTCTGTCTAATGAAGAGGAAAAGGGGGTTTATACGGTTAGTCAGCAAACACACAGGCCCTTGTGACAGGTGTACAGTTACTGACAGGGTTGATCATGACACTTAAACATTCAAACCTCTGAACAAATCTATACAAGATATCTAACCTACAAAAATGAATTCTCTGCTGTTGTTAAAAAAAAGATTTTTTTTTAAATTGCATTGTATCACAAAGACATTCCTTTTCTGGTTCTAAGATCAATATGTTCACCTTTGAACTTAATTAACACAATGGCTGGAGGGAGCTTTTTAATCAGCAAGTTATGAACTCCATGAAGAGAGATGTGACAACTCAACAAAAACAATAACCTGAGCACAAGCGACAAAAAGAGAAGAAGGACAGGAAGGAGTTAAACATTTTTGCTAATACTACATAGTGATGTTGCATTTACTGGTCCCTAATATGTTAATACAGATCATTCTCATGCTTGCCTATTTTTCTCAAAAGGGGTTTCTCCAAAAAAAAAAAAAAGAAAATGGGTTTAATAATGCTGTAAGCTCAAGGCTAAAAGTGGCTATCTGCCCACTGCCCCACCCTACTATGCATTTTGCTAAAGGCTACTTGTTCTCAATATGCTTGAGTGATAGTTCAGAGCATTGCTGCACTCTTCCCTTGAAATATGAAACGACTGTCAGAACACGTTCATCACAAAAGCGTTTGACTCATCTAACATTGCGATTTATAAAACCAGCATCCAACATTTACTGTTGCCTCTGAGATCCTGTACATGAAGGTGGCCTATGTTCAGAGGCACATATCTTGCATCAGAACATGCTGAAAGCCCACTTTAAAAGCTTGGAGGATACAACAAAGACAGGCAGCTGTAGGAAAGGTGTAAGCTCTAGTAACAGCAGGGGACAACTTTAATGGAACAGAGCTTCATATCCCTTCTGATCTCACCCCTCCTTTTTCTCCTGAAGCACAGAGATTCATCACCATAATAAAACAAGTGTCTCGCACAACAGGGAGGGGCCGGACAACAGGGAATTCTACCTATACACACAAATTGACACAATCCACAGCCCAGAGCATAGGACAGACATGTTTAAAACACTGCAAACACTAACAAACACACATGTACAGAGCCTTTATACAGAGATGCCTTAAGCCACACCTCACAATACACACAACACTTTCCTTATAGCTGGAACTTAGTGGCAGGTGATGGCAGGGCCGAAACAAAAACAGTCCTCAACAGTAATGCTCTAAAGGAGCACACTCACTATTAACCCTTTATTCTCCACTCAGCCGGCAAAGAGCATCAGCAGAAATGCTCCTAAATTACTGTACATACACACATATATAAACACAGCCAATGTGGGCAATGCAAACACGCTGATTTCTATAAAGGAAAACTCCACACAGCTTCAGATCCTGCTGTCCTGCATGCATACCTTTCCTACAGGCCGAATAGCTGGAGCATCAAAACAACCGCTAGCACACACATTTCCCGAACGCCTGGATCAGTGCTGTCGATGTGTGCGTGTGTGTGTGTGTGTGTGTGTGTGTGCGCGTGTATGCGGCAGCATTTCCCCTCTCTGCGGCCTCTTTGACAACGCAGGACGCATCTCGCCGACTTGACTGAATCACCAGTCACCGCTATCCGCGGCATATAACCTTGGCAGCAGAAACACATAGTTGGGCCTGAACCAAAAGCACCATTCACAGCATTGAGGAAGGAGAGAAGTGTGGCACTCACCTGATCCCTTTACTTCATCTCGTGCTCAGGGCGTGAGTGAGGATGCGATGTGGGGGAGGTGTGTGTGTGTGCTGAGACACTGCGGCCTCGAGCAGCGCGAAGCAGCGGATGCTGATGATGCAGCGCCTTCAGACGAGCAGCCCTGTTGCCTGGGAAACTGGGGTGTGATGGAGCAGTCATGCTGCGCTCTGATTGGCTGGAAAGGTGTGGCGCTCGAGGTGGGCGGGCTACAAGAAACAAAAACCAGTGGCCGTGGATTACCTACCGTGTATATATATGTATATATATGTGTATATTTATATATATATATATATATATATATATATATATATATATATATATACAGTCGCATGATTGTCATGAGTCAACCATGTAAATGTAAATTATTATTTTTCATAATACTCTAATCAACATGGGCATGGAGAATACGGATGCTTTATGCAAAAGTATGTTTATCATTAGTGAAACCAGACTCAACATAGGGCATGAATACAGAATATTCTTGTGTTTTAAGTAATTATGGTGTTTTGAATCCTGTAAATCATCATAACACCAAATAGAATCTCTGTTATGTTTCTACACGGACAGCTTTAATTGCGGATGTGTGCACCATGGAGGATTTTGGTGCTTGATTTGACACTTGCCGCATCAGTAAGACAAATGTTTAGTGGTTCAAAATTATTTTCAGGTGGAGCTAAAGACGTTGTGAATAAATGTGTGTTGCATTGACAGAAAAAATAAAAAAATAAAAAAATAAAAAAAATATATATATATATATATATATATATATATATATATATATATATATATATATATAAAATATACATATGAACAAAATGGAACATGAAAAGCAAGAAATAATCAAAAAGAATAACAAAAAGAATAGATATAAAGAAAATAAAAAAGAATACTTTAATTTTATATAAAATATATTTTGTATTTAAACAAGTGTTTAATCTCCTACCAACCAGCAGGACTACCACAGACCCAAATGAGTCCTGTACCTTTAGAAAGTTCACGTAATATCACTCGTTATTTATATAGAAGACACCATCAAAGAATTAACCTCTTCCATTTAAACCTCTCCACCATCATGGGCAAGACCAAAGAGCTGCCAAAGGTTGTCAGGGACAAGATTGTAGACCTGCACAAGGCTGAAATGGGCTACAAACCATCAGGAAGGTGCTTGGTGAGAAAGAGACCACTGATAATTCGAAAATGGTAGAAATACAAGATAAGTCAAGTCAAGTTTATTTCTATAGGGCTTTTCAAAACAGACATTGTTTCAAAGGAGCTTCACAGAATTTAACAGTTAAGGTGAACAATGTGTTTTTATCCCTGATGAGGAGCCATGGCAACTGTGGCAAGGAAGAACTCCCTTAGATGTTATGAGGAAGAAACCATGAGAGGAACCAGACTCAAAAGGAACCCATCCTCATTTGGGTGATATCAATCTTTAAACAATACAGAACACTGGAGAGTGAGAACTAACATGAGCACTGGAATGTAAGATTATGAGTAATGTCCTTTCCTTTCTTATAAAGTCTTTTGAGATTATGGAACCAGGAGCTACTGAGCAACTCATAAAATAGCTCAACATTCGCGATCATCACAGATTCAACACCAGCTTCTCCATGCCAGAGCCTTTAAACACTCAAAGAAGTCCAATGTCAAAACTCCTCATGAAGTAGAATCCAAATGGCACTGGTACATCTCTAGATGGTTCGGGATGTTTGCGGGGTCAGCATCTACTTCTTTAAAGGTCCACAATCTTTATAAGGTGGGACGTGACTGGAGCTGGCACAACCTCAGGAGGCCTCGGGATGGGTAAAGAAAGAGAAGCAGTGGAGAGGAATTAGCGTAGCTGCTGTTCCTACTATTAAAAAGCACAAGTTGATATTGTGCATGTGATCAGATGTAATCGAGCACAAGGTTATGATATGTGTTGTGTGTTATGTGTAGGCCTTGCTAAAAAGATTTGTAAATGTCAATTGAAAATGTTTTTAATCTGCACTTAAACTGGGAGATTGTGTCTGAGCCCCGAAGACTGTCAGAAAGACTATTCCAAAGTTTAGGAGCTAAATGTGAGAATGCTCTACCACCTTTAGTGGACTTTGCTATTCTAGGAACTTATAGAAGTCCAGAGTTTTGAGATCGCAGGGAGGGTGATGGATTGTAGCGTGTTAGAAGGGGGGAAAAAAGGTCAGTTGCCCTCGCTCTGGAGCTCCATGCAAAAACTCATCGCATGGATTATAGATGATTTTAAGAAAGGCTGAGGGATCAGCCCAAAAATACACTGCATGAACTTGTCAATGATCTCATGATAGCTGGGTCTCTCTGCTCAAGAATGCACTTGAACAGGCCCATCTGAAATTTGCCAAAGATGTAATGTGATCAGATGAGATCAAAATTAAGCTTTTTGGCATCAGCTCGACTTGACGTGTTTGGAGGCAGCGAAATGCTGAATATTACCCCAAGAACACCATCCCCACTGTCAGACATTTGGAAACAATCTGCTTTGGGGCTGTTTCTCTGCTAAGGGTACAGGAAGACTTCACCACATAAATGGGGCAATGCACTGTAGAATCTTGGATGAAAATCTTCTGGCCTCAGCCAGAACACTAAAGATGGGTTATGGATGGGTCTTCCTTCATGATAATGACCACAAACATACGGCCAAGGCAACAATCTGATGGTCCTGTAGCCCATTTCAGCCTTGTGCAGGTCTAAAATCTTGTCACTGAGATCCTTTAACAGGACATGGTGGTGGGGAGGATTGAAAAGAAGAGTTTGATTCTGTGACGGGTGTCTTTTATACACCAGTAGCAGGCAACAATGAAGCTTGTGGAAGGTCTGTGGTTTATTCTCTGAGATATTTGGAACAAACCTACCTGCCAAGTTCAGAAACTGTGTGCAAGTGTACCTAAAATAATTGATGCTGTTTTGCAGGTAAATGGTAGTCACAAAAATTAGATGATTAGATTTTTTTTTTTTTTGTTCCATATTGTTAATTGACCAAAATAATTTATTAACACTTTTATTTTTGAATGCATTCTTACTTTACAGCATTTTTTTCACAACTGCATAAAACCTTTGCACAATACTTAACCAATCCTAAACCAGTCCAACTGCCCACAATTTTATTTTTATTTTTTTTACATTGGAACATGGAAAGAACACACAAAACTAGCCAAGGATTAAAATCAGAGACTTTGAAGGACTGCACAAGTGCAGCTCCTCAGATATAACTTTGAAATGACAATCACACAATGTAAAACAATCACGAACAAAATCACACTGTTACAATCGAGCAAAGGAAAAATGCAGCATAGTAATACACTGTTTGCATTTCCCTAAAAATTCCACTGGATGGCAATAATGTTGAAAAATCGAGAAAGGAGGCGTGGCTTGGATTTAAGGAACAAACGGTGTGCTCAGTCAGACAATGACAAAAAGTTTACAGATGTTATTCAGTTAAAGATTTAATTCAGCAGATCTCTGGTTGGTAGAATCAAGTAGTATTTATATGGAAATTATAAAATAAAAATAGTAGAAGTAAATTAAAGGTTCTTTCCTAAACACCTTCAACTCAGCATTTTTCTCTTAAATTGTATTTAAATTGTGTATTTATGCCATTAACAAGTAGCTTACTATTTATAAAAGGGCAACATGTGTGTAAAAGTGACAAGAAATGTATTCACTGGTCTAAATAAAAAATAAAAAGACAAATTGAATATATTAAGAATCCAAGAATATACTTTAAAAAGGACAGTCTAATGTTTATAGACATGATGTTCTTTATTTCACTTTGTTTGTGTGGTTTGCTTTTGGAATATTATATTTTAATACGGCCCTCAAACAAATCCAGTCAAGCCATAATTTTATATATAATACTATTTGAATATAAATACATGGATGTTGTAATTTATCAATCTCACCAACTGTTCAAATTCTTTATAAATATAGTACTCTTTTGGAAACATTCTGCTCTACCTTACAAATGGGTGTATGCTAGGAATGTAGTTGCATTGGTATGTTCTCAACAAAGAAAGAATCCGTAAAGAGCTATAATTGTGGCATTGAGCTAAAATCACCTTGCCTCTTTTAAGAAGTTGACAAAGGATTAGCCTGTTGCAACAGGCTTTTTACTTTCTTTAAAAGCCTGTTACCAACCGATAACTGTTGTACCACCCACAGGTTGGGGAAAAAAAACATAGACAAGGTTCTTGTCGTAGGTAACAACATCAGAGCAACTTAAAGCCATTACATAGTGATGCTTCTTGAGAAATTCTAAAAAATATAAGACAATTTTGTTTGTTTTTGAACGTAGTATGAATTACAGCACTGTATCTACAATAGGAATTTTCCAAACAACATTTTAGTCTGTTCTTTTTACTAATAACTTTTATCAATCATTTCAGTATATTGCTAAAAGGGACAATGTAAGACCTGAGAAAATATACTCTTGCAGATAAATTATCTATACCAAGTGGAAGTGATCTCAGGCTAAAACAAATGGCACCAATTAACTTATAAAAATTATGCTAATAATTTGACAATTGTTGCTATTTCTGCCTTGGAGTAGATAGGCAACAGTGTGAATGATTCCCTTAAATGAAAACCCCTTAAAGTATATCATCTAAAATACAGCAGCCTGAAATTCCGAGAGACTGAGTGAATTTGCTATATTAGGCATAATAAACATGAATTACACTGAAAATGACACAGAAAATGCTATCATGGACATCATTGTCATCAAGGTCAAAATTAACTCTAATGGATGCTGGAATATTTACGATATTATAAATATGAAGAATTCAATGAAATGGGTTTTCTGACCAGAAAGCTGACAGTGAAAGTGGTGATTCTGGACACGGTCTTGTAAGGAGCAGGTGAGCATCAAGCATGTGATTCGTTTAATGGGAATAAACAAAATTAGAAAGGCACATTCAAAGACATATTGATTAGATACTTAATCTTATGCACCTACACTTAGAAGATTTTAAATTTCAATAAAGTTTATGGCGTAGTTTGTTTGTTTGTTTGTTTGTTTATTTATTTATTTGTTACAATATTTTGTCTTATTTTAAAATTAAGGATCAAGCCATAAATACGGGTTACAAAAAAGATTATGCTTTAAATAACACTACATTGGCATGAAAATTATTCGGCTTTAGTTTTGCTTAGATGTAATAAAAACGCAATAAGATGACATCTCTAAACCGGTGCTGAAAACCAACTACACCGAACCCCTGCATAATGCTGCGGTAGATCTTTTCTGAAATGATTACGTCACCCTTTTACTACAGTCGCCGTTGCCTGATATGTATGAAAAGCCCGCCATTGCGGCTCCAAACGAAGGCGCTATCCGGCCGTCACTACTTTGTCCGTAGAGCCAAGATGGCGGTAAGAGCTTGTCAGTTTTCTGGCAGCCTAGTTACACAGGGAGAGTCCGAAGCCCTTTAATCGATGTCAATGAAATACGCAAGCCCTAATTGGCCGAGATCAGTCACGTGGAGAAGCAGCCAATCACGTTCGAGCACCGCTCCAGGTGGCGTCCCTCCTCCCTGTATCTCTGGAGTAGGTTTATTTTGGTTTACCCTGTTCCCGTGCTGCCGCCATTAGACAAATCGGCACTGGAAATGGGAATTAGCACTTTATAAGTTCCCGGAAAAGATAAAAATTGCAAAAAATAAAGCAAAAATAAAGAAACTGGGTTTCGCGGATAGCAGGCTGGTTGCGGTGGATAAGGTAAGGGTGGAGGTAATAATCCGAGTGTGCTGCTAACGGCTAAATCGTAGCTGCAGGGGGTTTGTCGGGTTGTTTATAAGGAAGGATAGGTTTCGTTCGGTCAACTGCACGAAAGCGCCGGGGCTGCGTTACTACAGAAATGCAACTCAAGAGGGCTCTGTGCTCTCTGAGAAACCGAGAGCACGAACCGAGAACGGGTAAAGGCCTGTAGGATTAGCGTGTCCATTGATTTTTTTCCCCCTTCTCCGTTTTGCCCACACAAGCTCGGAACGCTACTGTAGATCCGCTGCTCTCCTCTCACCTTCTGCCCAAATCCAAGGAGGCTGCTTAGCTGACCTAGCTAGCTCCAGTGATCGGATAAGGACATCCTGTCATTACTTAGACTTCAGTAGTACGTTAAACAAAAATATTGTTTTTTGCGCCGTTTAGTGTCCATGTTCATTTCCAAGCTCTGCTTTAACGCTGATATCTAAAATAGCATCACTTCTGATGTTAACAAATTTGAACTGAGTTTTCAATTAATGTAGTTTGTTGACGTGCTATAATTTAGCTCAAACTGTGGTATATAGTTTAAGCAGCTTACTCTCCGGACTAAACCGTTTGATTGGGGTCACAGATCGGACTGGAACAAACACACACAGCCTAACTTCATACACGTCTGTGTGTGTGTTGTTAACCTCGGAGTTAAACCACTTCAGCGGCTATTCGTTCATGTGAGGAAGTGACGTCTTTGGTCCTTGAACGTTTCCTTTTAGCTCAAGCGAACATTAAAGACAGGAGCCGGATTATTATACAGTGATATTGCGACAGTTTATTTATTCTTGCGATTAAAAAATAAAAGTATTTACAAAAACTGGGACAATGTTAATGCTCTCTTAGACCAGGAACTCCCTTTGCTGTCGGAAATTAAAATGTTAACATTTCCCGAAAACAAAACACGACGTGACGCTTGGATTACAACTGTAAAGGCTGGATAACAACGCGAGGATATCTACTGTTATATAAAACCAACAACACATAATTAATTAAAATGTAATATGAATTAAATAAAAAAAGACTCTTTAGGGCAGCATTGAATTGCATGCATTTTGTTTATTTGTGACCACACGCAGGACTCGGGTGGAACGTTCCATCTCACACACTGTTCCACGCAACATGGCTACAAACTTCACCAAATCTAATCAGAAACATTTAAAAACGTATGAAATAATAACGTGTGCAATAAATTGTGATGGAACACAATTTTGTAATGCGCGTGCTGTGTTATACTAGCTTCACTGTTCTTAACCCGCGCGCGGGTTCTTAGCCACAGTGCATCTGATCTCTCGCTCTCTACACTCCCACAACTCCCGCGCATTTCACGCGACTCCAAGTTACTGTTGTAGTTGTACATTATTTTTAACCTTAAATTTCACTCGCTACAATTCAATTAAAATTTAGACAGAAGTGTGATTTTATTATTAGCATAGACATAAAGACATGCGTGCAATGCGCACCAATAAACTCTCCGGTTACCATAGCAACAAATCAAAGCAATGGGCATTTTTTTAAAGAGTGTATGACACTCCAACCCTCATCAAACGCACGAAAACGCATGATGCATTCATGCTGTATGATCAAATGTTTTCGACTCTTCCGCTAAGGAAGTTATCGAAGGCATCCAAACTGTTGTCTTTACCGCTAGTCCCGTATAGACGCACTCGGTCTGAACCAGATAATAGTTAAGGTAAATGTTTAATTTTCTGAGTAAAAAGTTGTCGCATCAGTGTCTGTTTTTAGCGATTATAAATATCTCAACTGTTCTGTTTAACTAAACCTAACAATAACGTTAGTCTTTTTGTTTTGACAGCACCGTGCTTTAAAAATGGGGCCACCGAAAAGAATTTAGCACCAAACATGCGCGGTATCATCTCAACGCGTTTGTTATTGTTTACATCCTTGAAATGGACTATAGGAGGCGATGCATTCCTGCTTATTTTATCATTAACAACAGTATGAGCTTGCTAATGCTGCTTACAGTTCATTAGAGAACTGTGTGTGAGCCAACACGACTAGCACAGTAAAGCATATCTGTGAGCTTGGCTTGCCTGTCGAGCAAGCTGGAATTGTCTGCGTTTTGTGTGTTTGTTTCCCCATTTGGACTTTGCACAAGAATGCTCCAGAGTTTGAAAGCAAGTTTCCCGTGGGACAAACCCATTCAGGTTGTCTGTATTGTATTTTATTTCACGCGGAAGGGCGAAAAGCCGAGTTCCTGTATAGTCAGTACATAGCCCTGAAATCCCTGCAGCTTATGGTTTGAGAAAGCACAGCTGCACTACCACATGTAAAATATTCAGATGAATGGGATGTGCCTCTACTGCGTCTTACTCAAATGTGAACAAGTGCCCTCGAGTTATCTCATTCATCTATCTGACAAAACTAGCTGTATATTACAAAAGGTTATTTTGGCCGTATGGTTCTCAGCGTGTATCGTTACTAATCTTGTGCTTTGATGCAACTGTCATGTAAAATACGCATCTGATTGACTGATTTGTGTGCTTCTTTTCTCAGAGCACCCTGGCAGGCTGAGTGGCCTTTGGTCAGGCGTGAGCCAGCGGAGGGTGGGAGGGAAGAAGGGAAGGGGCATTGAGAAGTTCTGCTCGAGCGAGGATGACTGATCTCCAGCCGAAGTGGAGCTGCGATTATTGCACGTACGAGAACTGGCCATCCGCCATTAAGTGCACTATGTGTCGCGCCCAAAGACCCACTGGCCCCATCATCACCGAGGAGCCGTTTAAGACCAGCTCGAGTCTCAACTCGCACCTGTGCTCCACTCAGGAAGGCTCCAGTGTTCTTATCTGCCCCGATTCTAGTGCCCGACCCAGAGTACGTATGACCGATGAGGCCCGGAGATAGCCAGCAAATGGTCATGCCACATGTGCACCTATCTGAACTGGCCACGTGCCATCCGCTGCACTCAGTGTCTCAGCCAGAGGCAGCAGGGGCCTCAGCAGGGCTCTTACAAGCCCTCAGATGGCCCACACACCTCTGAACCAGGCTGTCGACTTCCTGCACCAACCGCTCCTGACCCGTGTGAGGAATACAATGATCGTAATCGCCTGAACACGCGTGTACAGCACTGGGCTTGCTCAGCCTGCACCTATGAGAACTGGCCCAAGACCCTAAGGTGTGTTGTGTGTGACCACCCTAAGCCGAGTGATGCCGTTCTGCAGGAGCCGCAGCCTGAGAGTACCATGGCCCTGTCTATAGTGAACGAGCAGGAGAGGACAGCAGGGGGAGGGGGTGTGGGGGGCAGTAAATCTGCTCAGAGGAGGTTTTCACCGCCTGTGCCAACAGGCCAGGCCGAAGTACAGATTGAGCTCGCGTCCGGGGCAATGGGCGCCCAAGAAGAGCACCAAACAGACTTTAAGAAACTAAAGCAGATCAGGAACAGGATGCGGAGGAGTGACTGGCTCTTTCTCAATGCATGTGCAGGTGAGAGGAAGTCTGGGAGCTTCAAAATGTTCACTTTCATGGATCCTTATTTTTAACTGCAATGTGTACTAGCCAATACTCTGAATTCTTGAGTGATTCCTCAATTTATTTGTATTTTTTAAATATTCCAAACGTGTTCCTGCAATACAGTTTATATCATCATTGCTCAGCACTGTAACACAGGAAGCTTGTTCTGGTTCACCGGACCTAAATTTGACCAAGATTAATGTATTACCACACTGCAGAAATTGGTTTATCTATATTTTTACACAGTTTGAAAACGTCATAAATATAATTTAGTAATATCTATGTGCTCACAAAAACAAAATGAGTCTCTTGGTTTTGTGTTTAAATATTCCCCTGTTTAGTAGATATTCTTATTTTCATTTACAGTGCAGAATTTATGTGGAAAGAAGAGAAGCATTTAATTTTCTTCCCATATCCCAGCTTGTTTTGAAGCTTGGGTCAAAATACAGGGTAAGCCATGATACCGTGCCCTTGAAGCAGAGAGGGTTTATAGCCTTCCCCAAGAGTCCAGAAGTGGCAGCTTGATGATGCAAGGGCTTGAACCCCTGACCTTCTTAGCAGTAGCACAGACCCTTAGCCATGAATTTGACGACACACACTGTACACAATAAATTAGCATATTCCTACCCCATGAACTAGCTTTATCACTGCATAGTAAAAGCTAGCTATTAGTAAATATGGTTTGTTTGTGTAGTTGTGGTTTTTGCAGCTTTGCATGGTTTATAGTTTTTAAATAATTCTGTGTGTAAAGAATTTGGGTGTATCTGCACTCATAGACAACCCAAAATCTTGATTTTTTTTTCTGTTGATTATACTAAGTCCAACTTCAATGAAAAACAGAGCAGGCTACATTGGTGTATGAGCTGTGTGCGGTTAATATGGCACATTTAACAAAAGCCTAATGCCTGCACTGCCACTTGGAGGGGGGAAAAGGCTGATATGGATCAGTAACACATTGACCCACAGTCCAGAACAAATGTAAGCCCCCATAGTTGCTCCCAAACCTCTGCTATAGATTACCAAACACCACAAAAATAGCAATAGAAGAACCTACACTGTTAAAAACAAGTTCTCTTTATTGGATTAATTAGATTTAGCAGAAGGGATAGCAGATCTAGAATGCTATTGGCTACTGTGGAATTCAGTCACCCCACCCCACCCCTTCCTGACTTCCTTTTTCTAAGACTAATGTCATCATCAGGATCCAAAAATGGCTCTCAGCTGACTTTCAGCCAATTTGTTTCATTATTTCAGACAAGCAACAAAATCTCATCTTTTTACTTCAGATCACTATGACTGATTAAACTTGATATAAATGTCCTTCTCTAAAGATGTTAACAAACTGGACAGCAAGATTGTTTTGTTTATAATCTGTGTTAAGATTTCTTACAGGATGGCTGCTTGCTGCTTTTAAACGTTTTATCCTTTTCATCTAATATGAAAAAGGGCTGAGTAGACAAATTTCACTTCAGAAACTGGTTTCCTTTTGACAAAATGAAACTTTGTGTCATTTGACATGAATATGGCTGAAAAAATG
This sequence comes from Silurus meridionalis, assembly GCF_014805685.1. Lineage (NCBI taxonomy): Eukaryota > Metazoa > Chordata > Actinopteri > Siluriformes > Siluridae > Silurus > Silurus meridionalis. The sequence continues at coordinate 15,716,117 of NC_060891.1, read as the reverse complement.
CATGACATTAATGGCTTATGTTATTTTTGCATAAGAAGATTTGTATCTTTAGATTAGTTTTTTCTGTAGTTGCTGATTTTATAATATATAATGTGCTATGTAGGTTTAGCGTGTGTGTTTATATTTTATGTACCTTGGTAATTTCTCTGTAACAGTGCAGAAATGTGCAGTTCTGCAAATGTTTTATTCTCTGCAAATGTCTATAAGACCCTCATGAATTTTTTGTGATTTTTTTCTTAACTCTGTTAGCAAATGGTTTGATATGAATCAACCATTTTCTAGAAGAATCTCTAACAACTGAAACCTGAAGAAAGACATTTATCAAAACACTGCCTGATTTGAGCTTTCAGTTTGCTGAACCTTTGCTGAAAGTCCATGTAAGGAAATATTGAAAGTCAGATTTTTTTTCCCTCTGTTGAAGATCTACAATGCTTTTGTATCACCATGGAAATGCTTTTTCCTCCCCAGCTTTCGATGTTTATAGGAGTTTCTTCGGAAATTTTAAATCTACAGAACGTTTCATTTCAGAAAGCTAAATAACTATTGCTGCTTTAAACATTTCTTTTTATTCTTATTTTCTTTTTTCATTTTTTTTTTCATAGAGAGTCAGCAGTTCAATCAGATCTGGTCTGTAAATGACAAAAGTTACACTGGATTTAAGATTATAATTTTGAGATGAGGATAATTTATAGTAACTGCTGGTGCCAAATAATTAATTCCCAACTCCATAAGATAAAACTATAATTTTGTGTTTATCCGTGAACCCCATACTAACATGTTTACATTCTATAGTTTTACAATTGAATTGAGCAGAGTGGACTTTTTGAGTGTAAAATACACCAGTTCCAATAATTTGTCAGTACTAAAGGCAAATATTAAATAATTAATTTGAGATTTATGGACATCACCCTCCAAAAGTATTGGAAACGTCAAGGCCATAGTTTTTCGGTTTGAGTTCAGAAGGCTAATATGAGAAATTAAATCATAATTTTAGCTTTCATTCTCTGATATTTACATTTAAATGTGTTCTACAACTTTGAGCTTTTGTTTAAATACACCCTTATTTCATTTGTTAAAAATATGACTGACAGGCTTTTGTTGTTTCTCAGGTTAGAGTGCTGGAAAAAATCTGATTGAGCATTTTTTTCTTTTTATATATATATATATAAATCTCTTTCGATATCAAACCAAAATGTCTTCAGTACATTACAAAAACAATAGACTGGCTCTTGTTTTTACAATACCTTTGGGGGGGACTGTATGCAGTTTGTATGTATGTTTACCGTGTGTATTTCATCGCTTTGCAGGTGTGGTGGAGGGCGATTTGGCTGCAGTCGAAGCTTATAAGTCATCAGGTGGTGACATCGCACGCCAGCTGACCTCAGACGAGGTCCGCCTGTTAAACCGCCCGTCTGCATTTAACCCTGGCTTCACTCTAGTGCACCTCGCTATCCGCTTTCAGCGCCAGGACATGCTCTCTGTGCTCCTCACTGAGGTCAGCCTGCACAGCCCCATTTCTAAATCCTTACCATTCATGAACTAGTCTAGTGAATCTCATTTCTCACACCTGTTACATTGACGCATGTGTTTGTGTGTTTATTCTCATTCAGGTGTCTCAGCAGGCACCTAAGTGTATTCCAGCCATGGTATGTCCAGAATTAACAGAGCAGATTCGTCGGGAAGTGGCTGCCGCACTACACAGGCGTAAAGGAGAATTTCCCTGTTACTTCTTTACTGATATCACTACCTTTACCCTTCCTGCAGGTGAGACATATTGTTTTCACTAAACCTCATGTGTGATGGTAATTGTGCTTGCTCTTTATTTGACCTGCCATATCTTATGTAGATATTGAAGACCTGCCTCCTAATGTTCAAGAGAAGCTGTTTGATGAGGTGTTGGATCGAGATGTGCAGAAAGGTACAAAATAATGGATAATGGCAATATTATTGCACAGGTTTCGATTTTTTTTTTTATTTCTCAGATTTAATTTAAATAAATTTAAATAAAACTAAAAGTTTTTTTTCTCTTTAGACTGAATGGAATTCTTAGTCTTGTTTCTAATAAACCAGCATTAGAATGTATTTATTAATAGAGGCTTCAAAGGCATTTTTGTAAGCTGCTCTGGAAAACAGTTTCTGCCAACTGCTGTAAACATAAAGAGAAATGTCCAGCTCTGATTTTGTATTTATTTGATATGTTTGCCAAATTCATTACACCAAATAGCCCCTAATGGTGTGGGTTATGCTGCCAGAAATACACTAATCCCCTTAAATTACACTTGGTGATCATAAATTTGGAGGTTTTCTTTTTCTTTTTTCTTTTTTGGGGTGGTTGGGTGTATCGCAGACATCTAAAATTCTTTTCAGTTCTTTTTGTCTTCTTTCTATTTTCTTTTCCTTTGTAATCTCTTGTAAGCTCTTTTCTCTCTGCAAAAGTTAAACAAAAGATTTTTTCCATAAATACGCAGTCCTATAATAAGCACACTTCTATAAACTGCTGTAAATTGTTGCAGAGCTTGAAGAGGAATCTCCAATCATAAACTGGTCATTGGAGCTCGGCACACGGCTGGACAGCCGGTTATACGCTCTGTGGAACCGCACTGCAGGAGACTGCCTTCTGGACTCAGTGCTGCAGGCCACATGGGGCATTTACGACAAAGATTCCGTACTGAGAAAAAGCCTGCATGACAGCTTACATGACTGCTCACACTGGTGAGGGAAAACACATCACAAGCCTCTCTAGAGCGAATCAAAGAAACCATTATTTGTTAATCGAAAGAACAGAAATTTTGATTAAATATGGCTGATTTGCACATGAACAGATGGCTCTTATGCATATTTTTTCCTGGAGTGTTTAATCAGTTATCAAATACTGAATTGGAAATTAGACAAATACAAAAGTAATGGGGGTGGGGGATAGGGTGTACAGGTGAACCAGAAAGCTGCAGTATTGAATCATTTAAGAGTTAGACAACGAAGACCTCACTGCTGCAGTCTTTGACATGAACTGCTAGAAGCTATTTATTCCCCAGATAGATTTTTGGAGCCATCGTAGTTAGACAGTTTGGCAGGAATTTGTTTTATTTAAACTTGAACCGTTTCTAATTTGAGAGCACACCTACAACAGTGACCTTTTTCAGTTCAAAAGACAATGTTTAATACTATATTTGAGTATTTTGGCTGGGGTCTGATTTTATGGAAGACTGAATTTATCATTTGCATGCTCACACACATAAAAAATAAAGATTATAAATAAAATACATAAAAATAAAGATTAATTCTACTGTTTGTACAAAGAATATTTTTTCATGAACAATGTTTTCTAACCAAATACTCATTATTCATATTAAAGTTGCAGAGCCATGATATTTCAGGAGTATAGTGTATGTAACTCTCTAGAATGGAAATTTACATCACAGTCTCGCACTAAATGCATCATCATAACCCGTCAATGAGTGCGAGATAAGTTTCTTTCAATATAATATTATTGTAGGTGACTCACATTTCCTACATGTCTGATTGATTTCTCTAGATATAAATTATTTAAGAGGTGACTTTTTTTTATGATATTGATTTGTTGTGTTTGTATTGCAGGTTCTACACACGCTGGAAGGAGTGGGAATCGTGGTATTCCCAGAGTTTTGGCTTGCACTTCTCTCTGAGAGAAGAACAGTGGCAGGAAGACTGGGCTTTTATTTTATCACTGGCCAGTCAGGTATGCATTCTTTTTCATATCCTTTCTTACACACGCAGACATTGTATAGAGAGAAACGGTAAGATAAGATATACCTTTATTCGTCCCGCAGTGGGGAATTTTCTTAGACTAGGCAACCTACTCCTCACTTCAGTCTCATGTAATAATCACATAGCCATTATGGTGGCAGGATTGATGAGATTTTTCATAAATATCAGTTAATGTTCAATTAATGTATTATCACTTATTAATGTACAGTATGTACTATCAATATAAGATTTATTTACAACTGTAAGATTTCTCTCTCTCTCTCTCTCTCTCTCTCTCTCTCTCTCTCTCTCTCTCTCTCTCTTTTTATTTATTTATTTATTTGTATTTATTTTTTCCTCCCCTTCCTCTTTTTGTTTGCTGAAGCCTGGGGCGAGTTTGGAGCAGACTCATGTGTTCGTGCTGGCCCATATCCTTCGCCGGCCCATCATCGTGTACGGCGTGAAATATTACAAGAGCTTCCGAGGGGAGACGTTGGGATACACCCGCTTCCAGGGTGAGCCGTAGAAATAAGATTCGAATGCACAGTATTTTCAATGTAATAATTACAGTATCGATCATAAACAACCGAGCGTAATATACAATTTGGAATAATGTATATTTAATAGCTAAAGTGACTGAACTGGACGTCTAAGCTGAACTGATGAACAGTCAGTGGCACGAATAAAATCGCAGTAGATGTCACCCAGAGACTGCAAAGACAGCTGATTATATTTACTTTGAAATGTTAATGTTAGCAAAACTGTTGCACACGGAGCGGCATACATTATCACTCGGCAGCTTTAAGGCCCGTTTTTTCCTTTCATCACAGAGCATTGTGTGAATGACGACAGAAGGCGCATGCAGCCCATGTTTAATAAAATATTGGGAAACATTTTCACACCGTGCCATAATCACGATCGTAGCACCCGCCTCTCTCGCACCTGTGAACAAGGCATTAATTAGGCATCACATTCAGAAAAGTGTGTCTCTAAAATTCATACAACATACCAAATGATATTATGCTGGCTAGAACATGGATTTCTGCTGTAAAAGGATTTTAGCATCACTTTCGCACCGCTTTGTGGCACAACACATCTTCATTGGTTACAATCAAGTTAATTTCACTGCAATTTATATGAACTTTTCAATGCAAGTCATTTTTGTCCCATTACGTTAGAAGATTCTGAATTTTGGACATATGGGTTAGCCATATTTTTGCCCAGCAGATTATATAATGGTTATATAACACAAATCCAAACTGCCCTGACATGCGGCTACCACTACTCCTAATGGACATTTAGAATTATAAAGCAGATTGTTGGCATGATGCCCTGATGTAATCTAGTCTAATGTCACATCCTGCCTCCTCTACAGGAGTGTATCTACCCCTGTTGTGGGAGCAGAGTTTCTGCTGGAAGAGCCCTATAGCACTGGGTTACACACGAGGCCACTTCTCAGCCCTGGTTGCCATGGAGAATGACGGCTATGATAACCGCGGCGCAGGTGCTAATCTTAATACGGACGACGATGTCACGGTTACGTTTCTGCCCTTGGTAGACAGTGACAGGAAGCTGCTGCACATCCACTTCCTGTCTGCACAAGAGGTAAGTGGAGGTTTTGACTTGATTGGGCTGTGATGTGTGACTTCCATAAGCAAGCAGCTAAGACATGTTGCTTGTTCCTTAGATGGGAACAGAGGAGCAGCAGGAGCGTCTGCTGAGGCAGTGGCTGGACTGCTGTGTAACGGAGGGTGGAGTCCTGGTGGCGTTGCAGAAGAGTTCGAGGAGGCGGAGCCATCCTCTCGTCACGCAGATGGTGGAGAAGTGGCTGGATGGCTACAGGCAGCTCGGCACCTGCCCTGCCCTTTCGGATGGCGAAGAAGAAGAGGAGGATGAAGATGAGTGAGCAGCAAAGGCTTCGCTTTACTCAGAGACTTGGTGCACCTTTACCCCCTTGCAGAGAACACACGTACACTAATGTACCATTATTTATCCTTGTCATATGTACACACACACCATTCTTACTCTTCAGCAAATCAGAGGTCTTTTCTCATCATGATGCAAAATAAAAATTATTTTGGCCCATGCAAAATAAAAGAACTTAGGTTACAAATGGTACATGCCTTAAAGAGTATGCCCTTTGTTTTATTCCAGTTATTAGTACTAGATTTGCTTTTGGAATCAAGAATTGAAGAAATAAGGTATTTCAGTAGTTATGCTAAAGGCACTTAAGCACACTTTTAAGAAAATTTGCTTCGGCTCCATTTTTAAACTTTAGTTGTTGGTAATGTGTTTCATATACTTCTACATACATTTGAGATCAGTCTTTTTGTCCAGATCCATTCACTGAACTATTTATTTACCTGTATGACAGTTTGTGAGCGACAGAAATGAATACATACCACTGTATGATAAAAATGTTTTGATCTCTCGTGCATGAGGAATTTCAAACTTGATACAAATATCTGTGGGTAATTAAACACTTTGTTCATGCCTCACACAACAGAGACAGCCTTTCCAAATGGATCATCATCATTTTCAGTTGTTTGTTAATGCTGAAGGTTACACTACATGTGCACTAAGTCATGTTTCTACATACTGTAACACTCGGGTGTCTGGTCACATTTGTTTGCAGTTGAGGTGTTCTGAGTGTGTTTTTTTTCCCGCTTCTGCTAATACTCTCTGGATGTGCTTGTTAATATTACATTCAAAGACTTGACTGAAAACCAAAGTGAACATTGGTCCATGGTCTTGCAGTAATCAGACTTGTTTGTTTTGATGTCCTCACTCCTTTCTTGTGGCTGTGTGTTCAGTCTAGTCCCTCGCCTAGTTTAAAGACACCCTTGAGTTCTTATTTTCCGTTATTATACAATTATGTCAGATTTTGGGTATATATTGTTTGTCTCTGATGTGTGATGAGGTGGAGACCAAATCATTGAAGGATTATAAGCTGAATGTCTAACAAGTAAAGCTTCTTTAAAACCGTTTGTTTTTAAAAACAGTGTATGTGAAGTCTTATAATATGCCTATAAAGGCACTGTCAAGTATTTATTTTTTTACTGTGTTCAAGATGAGTGTGTCCGTGCCTGTTTTTTTTAATGCAAAACAGGTGACAACTGTACTGCCAGTTTTTATAAAAAAAAGCAATTGGGCTGAAGTGTAATACAGTTTAATTGCAAGAGACAGAAATGACAGCCAGCACAAACAAAAGCAAGTGTAATAGTTTTTTTTTTTTTTTTAAGTAAGACTAGGCAAAAACGTAACAATTGCCAATCTAAAGGTAGAGGCCTTCTGGTGTCCCTTCTTGTTTTTTGTAGAGCACATTCTCTTTGGACTTCTTGAAGTCCTCATTTGTTACTTTCATTCTCCTCTCCCTCAGAGCCATAAGCCCTGCTTCTGTGCATATCGCCTAGGGAAAAAAACAAACCAAAAACATGTTATGTCACACTTCCAACTAAAATATATAAATGCACTGCCCACTGGTTATGTTTAGTGCTGAACAACGTTTTTATCACAATAATTATTGATCTGATAGAGCTATTTGGCAGTAGGTGGCAGCAGAGTGTCATTCACCTGCACACAACATGCACAGATATTTAACGAGGAGAAAGTGACAGGTGAAACTGTAGAAAGTGCTTGAAGTGAGTAGTTTATACTCGTTATATATATATATTTTTTAAAATGCCGGTCATATCTGGTCTGTTCAGGATCTTACCTTAATGTCAGCGCCGGAAAGGTCATCTTTTGCCAGGATAAGGTCGTCAAGGGTTACATCATTTGCAAGAGTCATCCTACTGGTATGAATCTGGAAGATTCTGCGCTTGGTCTTCTCATCAGGCAGTGGGAACTCTATCTTACGGTCAATTCGACCTACAGATCCATATGTAGAAATTTCAGCATTAAAGCAGAAAGACTTTTCATTTCATAGAAAGAAGGAAACAATCTGAATAAAATAAAATTATTTAAAAAAATCAGTAATAATCTGATTGCATCGAGTGGGCTAGCTCAGCAACAAACCTGGACGGATAAGAGCTGGGTCGAGCGTCTCTATGCGATTAGTAGCCATGATTACTTTAACATCACCACGCGAGTCAAATCCATCCAGCTGATTCAGGAGCTCCAACATGGTCCTCTGAATCTCCCTCTCTCCACCAGAGTTAGAGTCATACCTACACAGGGAACATTGCAAACCAACCACTTAACTCAGGCAATCAGGAATATGTTCTAAAATAATTTGGTCAAAGTTAAATCTGTCATGTTCAAGCTGTAAATAGGTCACGTTCTATGAGCTGACTATTTAATTTGTCTATGGCAATGGCTAAAGACGTACATTCAAAGAAATACTATACATATTTTGTGCAAATGCTGCACACTATATAATATTTCAGTCACACGCATATAAATGTGTGAACAGGCTTTAGTAATGTATAGGATTATGGTATGGATAGGTATAACCATTCCAACACACAAACTGCCTTTACACGAGTTTATAAGAATACTTTAAATGTTATATACAGTATATGAACACTAGGTGGCTAATACAAGCATAGAGAATAAACATTTTGATAGCAGCAGCACACATCTGTCTTACCGTTTAGTTCCAATGGCATCGATCTCGTCGATAAAGACTATGGAGGGGGCATGCTCCTCTGCGACTCGGAAAAGCTCTCGCACCAGTTTTGGGCCATCGCCTAGATATTTCTGAATAAGTTCTGAACCCACAACCCTCAGGAACGTCGCAGATGTCTGATTGGCCACAGCTTTAGCCAGCAGGGTCTTCCCTAAAACACAAAATAGTCAGTGTCAGCCAATTACCCAGTGCTCAGCAAAACACAGCACTGATTTCTTTCTTAGGTGTTTTGACTGACCAGTCCCTGGTGCACCATACAGAATGACTCCTTTAGGAGGCTTTATTCCCATTTCCTCATAATACTCTGGGTGTGTAAGCGGAAGCTCAACTGACTCCTGCATAAAGAATTCCAATACGAATTGTCAGCATTATTAAAAAAAATTATATATATACAGTGGAACCTCGGAGCTCGCGAGGGTTAGGGACCAAGACCGGTCGCGAGTTCCGAATTTTCGCAACCTTTTGATACGCCCCTTCCAACCCAGTAAAAACCCAAAGAACACTATACGGAATCGATTTAAATGAGTAAATAACACTATTTCACTATTTACATAATAAAAATAGTTTTAAAGCATTTTTTAGACAATTTTAATGAGATAAACCTTGATTAGAAATGTTAAAACTAGCGTTTTGAGCAGCTTGCGGTTGCTCACGAGCCGATCTGAATGAGAGTCGCCAGGCGGAATGAAAGTCGCGAGCATGCGAGGTCGCGAGCTCCGAGGTTCCACTGTATGTGTGTGTGTGTGTGTATATATATATATATATATATATATATATATATATATATATATATATATATATATATATATATATATATATGTATGAATGTGATTAGCCGCTGTGTGTTTGACATCATATACCTTGATCTCTTGAATTTGGTTGTCTAGACCTCCAATATCAGCGTATGTCTCTTGAGGAGCCTTTTCCACTTTCATCACAGTTACCAGAGGATCTGTGTCGTCCATCAGCACACCAATCACTGCGTGCACCTGCAAACATTCACAACACTCTATAATATGGAATTTTCGCAACCCCTTCCCTCTTGACTCCAAAACCATACTCCAGCATTCTCAGTGTGTCGGTATAATAGAAATGATTGTCTTTTTAAGAATTCATTACTATGCTAAAACAGTTTTAAATCTCAGCCCGCAGTGCAGATATTGTCATCGCTGTGTAAAAGTTTACACTATGTCTAAAACACTTTACAATGTACGATTGTGGAAAATCATATTAACCTTGTGATTCAGTAAAACAGAACAGCCTGGTTCCAGAAGGTCTTTATCTACGAAGGACAGAATGCTGACGTAGTGCTCCGAGCCCACTGATGTAGACACGATCGCATGGTTATCATCAATGATCTCTTCGAGTGTTCCTACTGACATGGGCGTGCCTCTCAGGTCATCAACTTTAGACCTCTCTTCCTGTACAGAGCAACAATAACAGTAATTGATAGAATTACAGCATTTAGTCTTAGACTTAAACAAAACAAAGACATTCAAATAATGGCAAGAAAAATAATCAAGACATGTATTTGGTTTCAGATGAAAATGTACAATTCTGGGTTGGGAAACAACTTTATTACAACCCTAATACTGCAACCATCTGTGCTTAAGAAACATCTAATAACTTCACAGCTGCAGATTTCCAGACCTTGATTCAATACTATTTTAACTATATAATAGTGGATGATACTATACCCTATTTACTACATAATGCACTATTTTCGAGGTCTGCCATTTTGTAGCCTGTGTCAACACAGACCTGTCTCAGGTTCTCCCTGTGTTTGTGTATGTTTAATTCTATGACATATTTTCCTATCCTATCCGAGTTATTTCAACATACCTCCTGTTTTTCCTCAAGCGGTTTCATCTGTTCTTGGTTCCGGATAAACTCCTCCTCCATCAGTAGATAGTCCTTGATCCTCTCCTGCTTCAGCAGCTTCAGTCTGCACTGTGTGTGGGGAGTCACTAAAAACAAAAAACAACAAGCCCATTTTGTGGCTTAGGCGTATCCATGCATTACTCAAAAAAAAAAAGGGAAAAAAGAATAAAATAAAACAAATAAAACGTTTTAGATTATACCCAAAGGAAGCTTGCTTGCAGCATCTGGACCTTTCGTCTTCTTCTTTCTTTTCCCAACCCTGGTGGGAATGGGGGGCTCATATTTCTTTTTCTTATCCTTTCAGAAAAAATATGTTTGGTATTTGTTAATCAGTGAAAGGAAAATTAGATCTCATGGCTGCTCTCTGACCTGGTGCCTCTTCAGTCATAGGGAAATTTAAGCGGTACTTACTTTATCATCTTTCTTCCCCCCTCCAGGGCCATGTCCTCCACTCTGATTCTGTCCCTATACAACACAAGCGGGCATCACATTTAATATCATCGTGTAAATGATCCCCATGTGATTCAATTCTTAATTAACATAATGTCAGGTCACGACTATGACTGAAAACTACACCTAATTTACTCGAATAAATCAGCGGCTGGATAAAAAAAAAAAAAAAAGAAATCGGTTATGTATTACATCTAATTTGCGAAGCCGAATGTTGTGACCAACACATACAGCTTTAAACGTTCAAAAATGACTTTTCACAGTTAAAATATATATATCATCTAATTCAATATCATATTTATACAAGACTAAAGTGTCTAACGAGAAAGAAAAGAAATTTGCTTGCTCACCATTGTCGCTTGTTTGCCCGCTACTTGTTCCGGGTTTCGACTTCCGACTGTCTGACCTTTTTTTTTTTTTTTTTTTTTTACACTCGGGAGAGCATGAGTAATAATGTTATACTGCCACCGTCTGTGCTGGAGAAACATTAATAACTTCTAATATATAAGTAAATGCAATTTGTTATTGTTCTTAAGTAGCTTTTTCACGTATCTGTATTTTACTACCATTTGTGAAACTACATTTTGCTAAATCAGTCGTTATTTATGAATGAATAAAAACTTAACTAGTCAGCAAGCAACCAATCATTGTAGAGCACGTGTCTATGTTTTGAAGGGGTGAAAGGTGTTGGTTTACCAATCAGCAGGTCCCCACAAGGTTGTAGGTTCAAGCCCCAGCGCAGCTAAGCTAAAATGTTTTTTTTTTGTTTGTTTTTTTTCCATTTAATAGTTTGTCTACTTTGTGACATTAAACTGTAACTCTTTTTGATAATTAAAGAAACATGTTGAAAAGATTGCTTTATTTATTTGTGTTTTTAGAAAGACTTGTTTGGCCTACTTTAAATATGTTACATGGTGTTGAAATATAGAAAAGAAGCCATGTTGGTTCATTAGTCTTATTGACTGCTTGCACAAAGGGCAACTGATAGCTCAGTGGGTAAGGTGTTGCTTTACCAATCACCAGGTTCCCCCCAAGGTTGTAGGTTCAAGCCCCAGTGCAGCTGAGCTAGTTTTTTTTTTTTAAATCTAATAGTTTGTCTACTTTGTGACAATAAACTGTAACTCTATTTGATAATTAAAGAAACGTTGAAAAGATTGATTTATTTTTTTGTGTTTTTTAAAAGACTTGTTTGGCCTACTTTAAATATGTTACATGGTGTTGAAATATAGAAAAGAAGCCATGTTGGTTCATTAGGCTTACTGACTGCTTGCACAAAGTGCAACGGATAGCTCATTAGGTAAGGTGTTGGTTTACCAATCAGCAGGTCCCCACAAGCTTTTAGGTTCAAGCCCCAGCGAAGCCAAGGAAACATTATTATTTCTATTTTGAAATCTAATAGTTTGTCTACTTTGTGACATTAAACTGTAAATCTATTTGATAATCAAAGAAACATGTTGAAAATATTGCTATATTTCTTTTTGTTTTTTGAAATACTTGTTTGGCCTACTTTAAATATGAGTTACATGGTGTTGAAGTATAGAAAAGAAGCCATGTTGGTTCATTAGGCTTACTGACTGCTTGCAGCCAGGGCAGCTGATAGCTCGTTGGGTAAGGTGTTAGTTTACCAGTCTGGAGGTCCCCACAAGGTTGTAGGTTCAAGCCCCAGTGCAGCTGAGCTAAAGATCTTTTTTTTAATTTGAAATCTTATAGTTTATCTAATTTGTGAATTAAACTGTAAATAGATTTGGTAATTAAAGAGACCTGTTTAAAAGATTGGTTTATGTCTTTGTCTTTTTTAAAACCCTTGTTTGGCCTATTTTAAATATGAGTTACATGGTGTTGAAGTATAGAATAGAAGCCATGTTGGTTCATTTGTCTTATTGATCACTTGCACAAAGGGCAACTGAAAGCTCATTGGGTAAGATGTTAGTTTACCAATCAGCAGGTCCCCACAAGGTTGTAGGGTCAAGCCCCAGTACAGCTAAGATAAAGTCATAAAAACAAAATTTTTGAAATCTAATAGTTTGTCTACTTTGTGACATTAAACTGTAAATCTATTTGATAATTGAAGAAACATGTTGAAAAGATTCCTTTATTTCTTTGTGTTTTTTGAAAAGAAGCCATGTTGGTTCATTAGTCTTATTGACTGCATGCAGAAAGGGCAAGTGATAGCTCATGCGGTTTGGTGTTGGTTTACCAATCAGCAGGCCCCTACAAGATTGTAGGTTCAAGCCCCAGCACAGCTGCGAAAGCTTTTTTATTTGTCTTTTGAAATCTAATAGTTTATCTAATTTGTGAATTAGACTGTAAATCTAGATGTTAATTAAAGAGACATGTTTAAAAGATTGCTTTATGTCTTTGTCTTTTTTAAAAGACTTGTTTGGCCTATTTTAAATGAGTTACCTGGTGTTGAAGTATAGAAAAGAAACCATGTTGGTTCATTAGGCTTATTGACTGGTTGCACAAAGGGCAACTGATAGCTCAGTGAATAAAGTGTTGGTTTACCAATCAGCAGGTCACCACAAGGTTGTAGGTTCAAGCCCCAGTCCAGCTGAGCTAAAAAAAAATTATATTTTTGAAATCTAATAGTTTGCCTACTTTGTGACATTAAACTGTAAATCTATTTGATAATTAAAGAGACATGTTTAAAAGATTGCTTTATGTCTTTGTGTTTTTAAAAGACTTGTTTGGCCTTTTTAAATGAGTTACCTGGTGTTGAAGTATAGAAAAGAAACCATGTTGGTTCATTAGGCTTATTCAATGCTTGCACAAATTGGAACTGATAGCTTAGTGGGTAAGGTGTTGGTTTACCAATCAGCAGGTTACCACAAGGTTGTAGGTTCAAGCCCCAGCAAAGCACTGGGAGCTTTTTATTTTTCCTTTGAAATCTAATAGTTTGCCTACTTTGTGACATTAAACTGTAAATCTATTTGATAATTAAAGAAACATGTTGAAAATATTTCTTTATTTATTTGTGTTTTTTGTAAGACTGGTTTGGCCTTTTTTTAAATACGAGTTACATGGTGTTGAAGTATAGAAAAGAAGCCATGTTGGTTCATTAGGCTTATTCAATGCTTGCACAAATTGGAACTGATAGCTTAGTGGGTAAGGTGTTAGTTTATTGATCAGCTGGTCCCCACAAGGTTGTAGGTTCAAGCCCCAGCAAAGCACTGGGAGCTTTTTTTATTTTTCCTTTGAAATCTAATAGTTTGTCTAATTTGTGACATTAAACTGTAAATCTATTTCATAATTAAAGAGACCTGTTTAAAAGATTGCTTTATGTCTTTGTCTTTTTAAAAGCCTTGTTTTGACTACTTTAAATATGTTACATGGTGTTGAAGTGTAAAAAAGAAGCCATGTTGGTTCATTAGGCTTATTGACTGCTTGCACAGAGGGAAACAGATAGCTCAGTGGGTAAGATGTTGGTTTACCAATCAGCAGGTCCCCACATGTTTTAAGGTTCAAACCCCAGCGAAGCCGAGGAAACATTTTTCTTTTTCTTTTTAAATCTAATAGTTTGTCTACTTTGTGGCATTAAACTGTAACTCTATTTGATAATTAAAGAAACATGTTAAAAGATTGCTTTATGTCTTTGTCTTTTTAAAAGCCTTGTTTTGACTACTTTAAATATGTTACATGGTGTTGAAGTGTAAAAAAGAAGCCATGTTGGTTCATTAGGCTTATTGACTGCTTGCACAGAGGGAAACAGATAGCTCAGTGGGTAAGATGTTGGTTTACCAATCAGCAGGTCCCCACATGTTTTAAGGTTCAAACCTCAGCGAAGCCGAGGAAACATTTTTCTTTTTCTTTTTAAATCTAATAGTTTGTCTACTTTGTGGCATTAAACTGTAACTCTATTTGATAATTAAAGAAACATGTTAAAAAGATTGCTTTATTTCTTTGTACTTTTTGAAATACTTGTTTGGCCTACTTTAAATACGAGCTACATGGTGTTGAAGTATAGAAAAGAAGCCATGTTGGTTCATTAGGCTTATTGACTGCTTGCACAAACGGGAACAGATGGCTCCTTGGGTAAGTTGTTGGTTTGCCCATTTGTAGGTCCCCACAAGGTTGTAGGTTCAACCTGCAGTGAAGCCAAGGAAACATCTTTCTTTTTCTTTTTAAATCTAATAGTTTGTCTACTTTGTGACATTAAACTGTAAATCTATTTGATAATTAAAGAAACAATTAAAAGATTGCTTTGTCTTTTTTGAAATACTTGTTTGGCCTACTTTTAATGAGTTACGTGGTGTTGGAGTATGGAAAAGAAGCCATGTTGGTATATTCAGTGTTGGGCAAAGTTACTTTCAAAAGTAATGCATTACAATATTAAGTTACTCCCCAAAAAAACTAATTACGTTACTTAGTTACTTTTTATTGAAAGTAATGCGTTATATTACTTTTGCATTACTTTCACGTTACTTGTATCTTACAGGTAACAGGCCTTACAGGTGTAACATGTGTAATATAGATAATTGCCATTAAGAAATAAGTTATATTAGAGCAAAAGACATGTCTTAAACATTTAAAATGCTTAATAACTTCTTAGAGAACAATAAGATGATCGACTTACTTTAGACCACAAGGCATATAACTATGTCATTCGTGTATATAAGGTTAAGGGTGTGGGCTGCACACCGGTGATGTGGAGGGAGAACATACCTTTCGCTGTCATCATGTAAAACGTGCAATTCCGTAAATATGACCTCGTCCTCTTCTACATCATTACTTGCTTCATCATCAGCTTGAAACATTCTGAACGTTTTTACAAAGTTCACGCTATTATTAGTGACCGTGGCAGTTTATATTTCCACAAAGAGCAAATGAGCTGTTCATTTGCTCTATCTCCGCTGCGATGGCATCGTACGTGTGTCTCCCACAGAAAACTTTTATTCTGAGCAGTTCATCGATCTGCAGTGGTGGAAACATATTCCAAGTCGGCAAAAGTTTTTTTTTAGTTCTGTTTCCATTTCCATATATGCCTTATATGCCCCCCTGCACACACACCTGTAGTGCTGTGCTTTGTTTTTTTTGTTTTTTTTATGTGGTATTTTTTGCAGTTGACAAGAGCTTTTCACCAACACATAATCTACATTTACTTTTTGTCCAAACAACCCGCAACAACTATGGTTAATGGTTATTGTTCCCACACTCCCCTAGGCCTAGCCAAGGTGGGAATGTAATAATTGAAAAGAAGCCATGTTGGTTCATTAGGCCTATTGACTGCATGCTCAAGTGGGAAGTGGTAGCTCAGTGGTTAAGGTATGGGTTTATAGGTCAGCTGGTCCCTACAAGGATTTGAGTTCAAGCCCCATCATTACCAAGGTAAAATTATTTATCTTTTGAAATCGAATAGTTTGTCTACTTTGTGACATTAAACTGTACATCTGTTTGCTAATTAAAGAGACCTGTTTAAAAGATTATAACTTGTAATGTAGTAAGTATTCCAGTAAGGTTTTAAGTTTTACACAAGTAGGATTGTCAGGAAGTCTTTACAGCATAGCTTGTGTTGAAGTTGGTTCCAATTAGCCGCAGTCCAGACAGAATCACATGCTGCTGAAGTATGGGAAAGAAGCCATGTTGTTTCATTAGGCCCATTGATTGCTTGCATACGTGGAAAGCGGTAGCTCAATGTTTAAGGTGTTGGTTTACCGATCAGCAGTTCCCCTCAAGTTTGTGGGTTCATGCCCTGGCATCACCAAGGTAATATTGTATTTCTCATTTGAAATCTAATAGTTTGTCTACTTTGTGACATTAAACTGTACATCTATTTGTTAAAGAGACCTGTATAAAAGATTGCTTTATTTCTTTGTCTTTTTTAAAAGACTTGTATGGCCTACATTTATTTAGTTAAATACACAAGTACTGTTCAAATCACATACTCTACATTTTAATCGTCATACTGGAATTGGTGCCCTAAACCTTGTAATGGAGTAAGTTTTGCAGTAAGGTTTTACTAGTGTTACACAAGTAGGATTGTGCACGAGGGGATGGGCTCCTCGTCATACAAGCCACTGAGGAGGCCTGCCTGCCTCATTCCCAGAACCGGCGGTCCTTCGTGGAAACGTGTATGATGGTAAGCTTCTGGGACCTCCTCCCGGCCATAGAAAGCAGTTTCTTCCCGTCCTCCCTGCATGTGCAAAACAAGAAGTATCTGCTTGATCTGAAACACAATCTAGCCGGTCTTGAGGTTAAGGAAATTGCAAGTCTCAGCATGGGTGACCCCTCCTGTCATCGAGTCTTCCATTGCCAGACACCTTAACCCTTCTCCTGTCCTACCATGTGAGATGGATCGCTTCCCTGCGTTCGTTCATCAGGCTTCAGACAATAAGAGCTCTTAATATCTCCTTGCTGTTGTCCACCAAACCGTTGCTAGGCCCTGGGATAAGAAGTCCTTCGCCGTGGCTGCGCCCCTAACCTCGCTCCTTCTGATCATAAATGTAAACGGCCGGCCTGATGCTTAGCCACAGGGGGCTTTCAGTCTACATTCATGGGTGGCCAGCCCTCCAGACACCTGTTCTGCCCTCCATATTTCTGTTCAAAAGACGGGGGCTCTTTCAGCGGGGTCAGCCCCCCCTTGCCAGTGAGTGCTGATCTCTATTTCTGCAGGCTTCACTGTTCCGTGTCGTCCAGAGTGCATTTCCCCGTTCCAGAGGGAAAGAATGTAAAAAGTGCGCAAGCAGTGTTACCACACAGCCCCCTTCACACTCCTCGCACAAATTTAATAAAGGCTTCAGCCTCACTGTTTCACAAAACACAAAAAAGAGAAAAAAAATGAATCAAATGAATTCATTTCTGAGAGAGAATTTCTCACTAGTCCCCTGTATGTCACCCCTGGTTTGCTCACTAGATGGCGCCATTGCACCAGTAATGAGCAATCCCGTTGGACCAACTCCGGGCAGTCCACCAGGCTGCGTGGGGCCACTCGGCGATCACAATCACAAGGGATTACAGACTTCAGTTTGCCAGTTTGCCCACACGGACAAGAGCTCTGCTCACATTCTGAAAAATGAAATCTCACCCCTCCTCAAGAAGGGGGTGGTTTGAGTTGTAGCCCTGCACCTAAGCAATCAGGGCTTTTACTCTCGCTATTTCCTGGTCCTGAAAAGAGACGGTTTTCTCTGTCCTTTTCTGGATCTCAGAATGTTGAACAAACATTTAAGGAAATACAATTATAAAATGTTATCACATGGCTCTCTTGTACGTTTAATAAAACAGAATGATTGGTTCTGCTCAATCAATCTGAGCAATGCTTTTTTCTATATAAGCATCTATCCTCCGCACATGAGATTCCTTCTTGAGAACAGCGGGTCTCAAAACATAGATAGACATAGATAGATGATTGGCTGATTATAGCCGATTCAAGAGAGAAAGTGATTCAAAACCCTACCCGTCTGCTCGCGCACATCACAGTGCTCGGTTTCAGAGTCAATGTGAGCAAGAGCAATTTCACTCCCGCTCAGAATGTCATATTCTTTGATTTGGAGCTGAATTCCGTTAAAATGTGTGTGCACCTGTCACAGAAGCACATTTTCTCCTTCATGAATTCTCTCTCACAGTTCAGGGAAGGAGCAAGGGTACAGTATTGCACATGTCTCAGATTACAGGGTCTAATGGCTTCAGCTGTCCATGTCTTGCCTCTAGGCCTTCTGAGAATGAGGGCTTTTTAATGAAGTAGACCTTATCTCTTTATCTCAGCCCATTGCACAATCTTTGCCGCTATGTCACGGTGACGTGCACGTGCACAGCAGCGCTGCGCCACTGGAGAGGTGCATGGGACCCCTCTCGGGGTGTTCATGCTGCAGAAAGTGGTAACAACAGATGACTCCTTAACAGGGTGGAGAGCCACACAGGAAGGCAGATCAGTGAATGGTGTGTGGCCAAACACTTCACTTCATATAAACTATTTGGAGCTCCTTACAGTGTGGAAGGCTCTGAGCCATTTCCTACCCAGCTTCATCATGTGCTTATGTGCTGTGACAATACGACAGCTGTAGCACATATCAACCGACAAGAGGGGATGCGCTCCTCCAAGCTTCATGCTCCAGCTCACAAGCTGTAGGTATGGAGCAGACAGCATTTTCTGTCGTTAAGGGTGACTAACATCCTGGGCATTCTGAACAGGGGCGCAGACCTTTTGTCGAGGGGAACCCACTCTACAGAGCGTTAGATAGTGGGGTTGCTATGGTTGAGGTTCGGCCGGGCGGCCATTGATCTCTTCACCTCGTGCGAAATCACCCACTGTCCTATGTTCTTCCCGCTATGGGACGAGGATCCCTCTCTCGGCGTGGTCGCACTGGCTCATCCATGTCCCAACGTGCTGCTCTACGCATTTCCTCCACTCTGCCTGATAATCCTAACCCTGGAAAGGGTGGAAGTACAGGATTTTTCTCTGATCCTCATAGCACCCAGGTGGCCCAAGGCACCGTGGATAGCAGAGATAATCCCTCTTCTGTATGCAGAGCCATGGCCCCTCCTATTGCGCACGAACCTCCTGGAAGATCTACCATCCTTACCCAAAAGGGCCTAGCCCATGATAGGGCAAATTTAAACACTTTGGGGCTTCCCACTCGTGTTATTGCCACTATTCAGCATGCCAGGGCCTCTTCCACACGTTACCTCTTTGATTCTATCTGTGCTTAGCTGCTGATATTTTGGGCTTCTTGTAGGACCTTGTCGATCATGGAAGAACCTTTTCTACAATTAAGGTCTATTTAGCTATCGCTGCGCGTCATGTCAGGTTTGGCGGCACTACAATGGGGATCTAGGGGATATCTCCCTTAAACTCCTGTCCTTAAAGACAACTCTGTTTCTGGCATTGGCTTCCGCCAAATGTGTCAGTGATTTGCATGCACTCTCGGGTTCATTCTTCAAAAAATTATCGCTCAATGGGTATACGGTTTTGTTCAGACCTGACCCAGCCTTCATGCCCAAATGATTCCCAGCTTTCACTGGTGTTGTGACCGAGCTCTCTGCTCTTCACCCTCCTCCTTTTTCCTTTGCGAAGGACCAGAGGATGAATGCTTTATGTTCTGTGCGTGCCCTGTGGGGTTACATCGACAGGACAAGCCCTTAGCGACCAGCTCTTTGTTTCCTGCCCAAAGCAGGCCAGAAGCATTTTCATGCGCGACAGAGAATGCTAAAACAGATCATCTCTAGTTTTGGTATTCCTAGTGTGATTGAAAGTGACAATAGCACACATTTTGCTTCTAAAGTAACACAACTTTTGGCTAAAAGCTTAGCAATTGATTGTTATTTTAATATTCCCTATCACCCACAGTCAGCTGGGGTGGTAGAAAGAACAAACAGAGCCATTAAGGAACGTGTTACCAAAGCCTGCATTGACACAGGCCGAAATTGGACTGTTGTTCTCCTGGTAGTATTCCCAGAAATGGGAATGACCACATCTTTAACTACTAAACTGTCACCTTTTAAAATTATAATAGGCCGGCCCTTCCCCACCCAATGGGTCAGGGGCCGCACTGGAGTTTCTTCCCTAGGTAACCTGGAGGTGATGGTGGACGATGGTTCTGACTGATTATCAGCCACAGTGGATTCACTCAAGCAGAATCAAACTAATTTAATCTGTGCAGTAATTGGTATAACGGCCTAAGAAGCTTACCTAAGTGAGTACTCGGGGCTAAAACATGGAAACAGAGCCCATGGAAAGATCCTTTCTTTATAGTAGAAAGGGGGCCACCTCCGGGGTGAAGATCTACTGTAACTCACTTGACTGTTTTGTTTAGCTTACCCTGATAACTGCTCTAGGTCTCAATTCTATGACTATATCTGCATAGTTGTAATTACACTACAAATTTTCCTAATTCTCGTTGAACACATCATTTAGAGAGGGGAAACAGTTAAGTATACCTGATAATAATGCTTATAGACATATTATTTGCTGAGCAAATTTTTTTGAAAATAATTTATTTATGAGTGTTGAACACTACTTTGTTTTAGGATTGTTATATTGTGTGTTGAATTTATGGAATTGTACTTTGTATGTTGCCATGTTTATTGATGAAGGTAAAACAGGACAAAAAGTTTTGTCTTTATCTTTTCATACGCAGTTTGTTTCATCGATCATGTTCCCATGAAGAACATCCTATGTTATGGTGTGAGGCGCTAAATTATAAATGATTTAAAGTGGGCATTGTAAGTGTTTGTAAGTGTTAAGATGAGCTTCTCACTGGTTTTTTAAACACATTCCTATTTTGTCTGTTCAGTGTCTATAGGATCTATAGGATGTGAGTATGTAAGGTACACGGAATGTCTTTGTCTGGGCTCACACATCTCTGGATACTATGTCTTCTTTCCCAATCAGGAACAGTTTTAGCTCATGTTTTTTCCAGTGTGTAAATATACTTGTCTGTTATCTGCAATAAACCAAAGAAGAACATTTGCGCCATTCTGTGTGCTGTGTGATTCTTTCCTGATCAGAAAAGGCACCACGGGCATCGTAGATCGCATGGAAAACCTCTTCAAGAATTACGTTTTGTTTGGTCATGATAAAAATCTAACAATTATAGGTACAATTCATATGCATGATCACAAATCTTCTGCACAGGTTGATGCTGCAGTGTCAGTGAATCTCACTGTCTTATGTTGTTTTCTCACTGAATGTCGCACGTGCGCTAGTTAGTTTTTTAAAATAAATAAATAAATAAATAAATAAAAATAAATATATATATATATATATATATATATATATATATATATATATATATATATATATATATATATATAATGTATTTATTTATTTATTTATTTATTTATTTACTGCTTGCATAGGATTTAAGAAGATAATTAACATGCTAATGCCTGGTCTGGGGCATTCAGGTATATGTTAACACCATCTTAAAAAAACAGTTGTAGCTGCCCATCAATCCCATCAATCTGGGAAGGGTTATACAGACATTTCCATAAAATATAAGGCTAATCATTTTACAATGAGGAACATTTTTCACAAATAGAAAACATTGACATGACAATTTTTAAAGTAATAGACATCCCAGCAAATTCACTCCAAGGACTGTGCAATTCTCAGAGAAACTGCAAAAAAACAGTCACAGGACCTCGGCACATTGCAGTCATTGAGTTGACTATGAACAACTCTATATACCAAGTACTCTAGAGTAAAATGTGAGGCCATTTGTCCAAAAAACAAAATATTTTTTGCAAAGGCCCACTCAATGTTTAAACCTAAACCCAACTGAAATGCTATGGTGGGACCTTAAGAGAGCTGTGCATAAACAAATGCCCACAAACCTCAATGAACTGAGGCAATGTTGTAAGGACGAATGAGTCAAAATTCCTCCACACTGATGTGAGAAACAGATAAAGTCATTAACAACATTTCAAGTTACTGCTGTTAAAGGTGCTTTTACAAGCTAATGAACCCTAAAGTGTATTTAATTTCTCACACACAAATTCTCTAATTTGAATTAAGTCTACAACCTGCAAAGCACTAGATGATTTTTATTATGTCCTGATACATGATGAGCCAATTTGGAAACTGGTGGTAAAGTAGAGACCCTGGAATAAGCCAATAACTGTATATTCATGTGGTCTTAAAACAAAATAGCCTGCAGGTAATGAATAATTGTGTGAATGTGTGTGCATGGTAGCCTGCAATAGAAAGAAATCTTATCCAGATTTTATTACTGTGCAACAACAAGTCTCAAAATAGGAAACTTTTCATCAATCATAACAAAAAATAAATAGATGACAAAGGAAATGAGATATAAATAATAAAAAACTGAATACATGGTGATTAAACATCATAAAGTGTCTTGTATATAGTAGATAGGTAGGTACACTAGAAAATAGTCAGCATGACCATAAGCTAGTCTGCATTGTCTACGTCAGCGTTTCTACTTGTGGTCACGGATACAATATTTCTGTGGGAAGTTAATAGGTATAAAAGTACCCCAGGAGATGCTACATTAAGACAAGACCATTTAACTCTCAAGAAGTCACATCTCTTGCATCTTCAACCATGTTCCGAAACATCCTTGTTACATATTTCATCATTGCCTCAGGTAAATCACACAGATCTAATCTGTATTTATTTATCTGTATTTAAATCTGTTAATTTAAATCTATTTAAAACATTCAAACCCTGTACATTTTTCTATGAAATGTTTATAAATAGGTGGTTGTATAAATTCTGTTAAATGGTTAATGTTTTATTTGATCTTGTTCTCAGCCTGTGCAATGCAGCTGGAGTACCTGAAAGATGATTCTGAGGAACTCCTTGATAGAACTTTGGTTTGTTCATCACATTCATCACATGATCTTATTTTTATATTTCAGTAGAATGTATGTTCAATCTCATCAGTGTTTACTCTAAACACCACCAAAGCCTCCAAACTGAACAAGTCCCACAAGTAAATTTTACTCAGAGTTATTGTTTGCAATATTTACTCTTCCAATGGTTTTGTTAATCAGAATGAGGATTTGCTGATGACTGAGGAGCAACCAGTTCTTTGTTTAATTTGTAAGCACATCATAGAGAAAGTAAAACATCATCTTGGTAAACATGAAAATGCGGTGAGTGATCATACTATATACTGTAGGTCAAATAAAGGAACTGTAACCTTGGGTTTTTTCACACAGTTTAAACTTTACTACAGGAAAAGATCAAAAAAGAATTGATGACACTCTGTGACAAATCTGGACCTGTAAAAAGAATGTGTAAGGAAATGGTTACTAACAAAATTGATATATTGGTGAAGGAACTTTATACAGATGATGATCCAAAAACAATCTGTGCTAAAGCTGACCTTTGCAAGTGAGTTATTAAGACTAATTCTAAATAATTTTACTTACCCTGTATTTGTTTTTAATTATAAAATAAATAATATTTTGTTTTTTAATTTAAAATATTACAGGTCAGTGAGAGAGCTGGAACTGATCTAAGCTATTCTACAAAACTTTCAGAAACTCAGAAGATGCACACTTGGCAAGAAATTCATTAAACTAGAACTAGATGTTTAAAATATAAATGCTTGGACATCATTCTGTGCTAATAAAATTTCTTAAGCAATAATTCATGTTCTCATTCTATGTGTACGCATTAGTAATAATCATAATTGTGGAATCTGTAAAAAATGTCAAATTTATTCAAATGATAGTGCCATTTAGAGTGTAAGAGCTTGTAGTTGTGGTTTTAGATGGCTACTACTTTACCCCAGAAAATCATGTCCTTCCAAGATCTCTTATGTAGAAGAGATATTGTAGGGAAGTAGCAGCAGTGGGAGAACTCCATCACACGGAGCAAAAAAGGGAAATGAGGACTTTCAATATATTATTATGAAAACCATGCAATTACAGGAAAACAACAGAATAGCTAAAAAAGAACAGAATCATGGTTTTGCAAAGATCTGGCCAAAGTCAGACCTCAACCTTACTGAAGTGCTTTTGTGAGACCTTAAGAAAACTTTGCATAAACAAATGCCCACAAACCTCAATGAACTGAAGCAATGTTGTAAAGAAGAGTTAGACAAAATTCTTCCACAAAAGATGTGAGAGACTAATAAGGTAATATAGAACACGAATATTGAAGTTAATGCTGCCAAAGGTGGTTCTACATGCTATTGAATGATAAGTTGTAGTTAGTTTATAACATAAGGATTCTCCATTTAAGCTTTAATTTTGTAAAAAATAAATAATAAAAGGTGTAACATGTGTTGTGGTTCATCTGAATTTGTAATTAACTAATTCAAAGAACTGATGAGTAAAAGCATATAATTCAAAGAGGGTGTACAATATACTAAGATACATTGCCTGCAAGTGTAAATAAGTGTGTGAATTTAAATGTGAGTATGTGTGTGCATGGTAGCCTGCAATAGAAAAGACTTCCATCCAGATTGTTTTACTGTGCAACACCAACACTCAAGATAGGCAACCCTGACAAAGATAAAGTTGTTACTGGATGTGAGTGTGAGATAAAGAGATGACTGACTGTAAAAAAAAAAAAGTCTAATAGGTCAAAATTAATCAATTATAACTTTAATAAATAAATAACAAGAAATATGAAACATAAATAATAAAAGAAAGTAAGTACAGGGTGATCAAAAATCCGAACATTTCTTGTAGGTTGTAAAAATAGTAGGTTGGTAGGTACACTAGAAAATAGTCAGCATGACTCAAGCCAGTCTTGCAATGTCTATGTCAACATTTCTAATTATGGTCACAGAAAATACCTCTGAGGAAGTTTACAGGTATAAAAGTACCCCAAAAGATACTGCATATGACATGCACAAAAATATTCAGCTCTCAAGAAGTCACATCTCTTGCATCTTCAACCAACATGTTCCGAAACATCCTTGTTGCTTCTTTCATCATAACCACAGGTAAATCACGCAACTCTCATCTGTAGGTTTTTTTTTATTAAAAGTTAAAACCCTGTCAATATTTCTATAAAATGTTCAGAAATAGGAGGTTGTATAAATTCTGTTTAAAAAGTTAAAAGGTTAATGTTTTATTTGCTCTGGTTCTCAGCCTGTGCAATGCACCTGGAGTACCTGAAAGTTGATTCTGAGGAACTCCTTGATGGAACTTTGGTTTGTTCAACAAATTGCATATTTGATCTTATTTTTATATTTCAGTAAAATGTATGCTCAATCTCACGTATTTACTCTAAACACTACCAACACTGCCAAACTGAACAAGTTTTACAAGTAAATTGAAATTTTACTCAGACTTATTGTTTGTAATAGTTGTTCTTTGCTCTTTGCTCTGTAGATTTCAGCCACTTCCAGTGGTTCTGTTGATCAGGATGAGGATTTGCTGATGCCTGAGGAGCAGATCCCTGGTCTGTGTTACATTTGTAAGCGCATCATGGAGAAAGTAAAACATCATTTTGGTACCCATGAAAATGCGGTGAGTGATCATACTATATACTGTAGGACAAATAAAGGAACTGAGGCATTAAATTTTTCTAAGACAGTATAAACTTTACCACAGGAAAAGATCAAAAGAAGATTGTCAAGACTCTGTGACAAATTGGGACCTGTAAAAACAATCTGTAAGGAAATGGTTACTAAGAACATTGATATATTGGTGAAGGAGCTTTCTACTAATGATGATCCAAAAACAATGTGTGCTAAAGCTGGACTTTGCAAGTGAGTTATGAAAACTTGTTCTTAATAATTCGACTAATGCAATATTTGTTTTCGAACAACTGAATTATAATAATTGGAATTTTTTTATCTTTGATTTAAAAAATTACAGGTCAGTTGGTGAGCCAGAACTGGTCCAAGCTATTCTACAAAACCTTTAAGAAAACTTTAAGAAGATGCACACATTGCAAGAAATGAATAAAACAAGAACTAGATGTTAAAAATGTACATGTTTGGTCGTTCTTGTACATGTTTGGACATCATTCTGTGCTAATAAAATATTTTCAAAAGCAATAATTCATGTTCTCATTCTATGTGTACACAATAAAAATAGTCATAATTGTTGAATCTGTAAAAAGTGTCAGATTTATTCAAATGATAGTGGCATTGAGAGTGTGAGAGCTTAGAACTGTGTTTTTAGATGTGTTTTTAGATTTTATCATGTCCCTGCAAGATGAAGTCTTAGCTAGTAGTCTTGTTGTTAGGAAGAAACAACAGTGGGAAACCTCCATCACAAGGAACAAAATAGAGAATTAAGTGTTCTCATTATTTTATCATGAAATATTGCAATTTCCGGATGTCAACAGAATTGCTAAAAAAGAACATTCACAATGGCCCAGTCAAAGTCCAGACCTCAACCTTACTGAAATGCTGTGTCAGGACCTTAAGACAGCTACGCATGAACAAATGCCCACAAACCTCAATGAACTGAAGCAATATTGTAAAGAAGAATGAGCCAAAATTCTTCCACAATGTGAGACTAGCTGTCAGAGGTGAAAATACTTAATACTTAAGTCAAAGTACTATTAATTTCCCCAAAAATTAGTGTAAGTAGAGCAAAAGTACTAGAGTAAGAGCCATAAATACTACTCAAAGTACGAGTAAAAAGTAGCCCTTACAAAAGTACTCAAGAGTAGTGAGTAGTATCTGTTATGCTGTGAATGTTATTACACATTATACCCTGCAAATTAAAAATGTACCTTACATCAGTGTTATTCTCTTTTATGGTTTTAATGTTTCTCAGTAAAAAAAAAAATTAACAACAGGATCAATATCAATAAAGGACATCAGCATACCCGTTTCCCACTTAATAGAGAAATGAGAGGATGATTTTAAAAAGTGGCCGCACATAACAAACAGTATAATTTTTAGCTACTTTGTCGTTTGCTTTTCAATGATGTGGAAACGAGTCAAAGCCTGAATGTTTTACACTATATAGCTTGGGCTTTAGTGTCAACATCAGTTGTTATACAGACAAGGGTGCTCATGTTGCGCAGGTTCAGGGCGCTCATGTTGTCATGTTGTCACACAGATTGGTCGAGTTAAACATGCTCCTGAGGTTCCAGTGACCACTGTTCCTGCCCCTCTCCCCTCCTTGGATCTGCCCACTTTGTCCTGACCTGCCTCTGGATAGTGTTCTCTTTGATTGGAGGCCACACTTTGCAGCTAGGGATGGCTTCTAATCAACACCCTGGGGTTCCATGAAATTATGGAGTAAGAACAGGAGCTTTGAGGATGGATTTGGACTGTAGTTAATGTCAACAGTCTGCTACACTGACTCAGGACTACAGTTTACTTCTGATCACCATCACTGTACCCGGCAACATAATTTATCTGTAATTAATGGACATTCAGTGCAACCCAGATGAGGAAGGGTTTCCTCTTGAGTCTGGTTCCTCTCAAGGTTTCTTCCTTATGCCATCTCGGGGAGTTATTTCCTTGCCACAGTCGCCACCAGCTTGCTTATCTGGGACAAACTTACACTTATAAAGAACATCTTATTCATTTTTATCACCACATAATCTGTGTAAAGCAGCTTTGGAACAATGTTCATTGTTATAAGCGCTATACAAATAAAAATTTATTGAATTGATTTGCAACAATGTGGTAGGTCAGTAAAGTGAGTAAAAAAAGATGATGATGATGATGAAGAGGACCACTTTAAATTGTGTTTAACGACTTTGAACTAAAGTTAAAATAATAATTTGATAATATGCACTGGGCATTGTGTAAATAATTTTTTACACTGTATTTATATTTACCTACATTTATATCTAAAATAATACTGCTAACCCTAACCCCTTAAACTTACCCATACCTTGTCAAGCCTTACCCAACTTGTCAAGCCTTACCCACATCAAGCCATCAAGTGTTTTGAAATACATAAACACAATTAGCAGTGGTGTGATGTAATGAATAACAATAACTCTCATTACCATAATGAAGTAGTTTGTTCCAGAATTGTACTTTTTTTATTGTAATGGTACTTGACTGCAATACTTTCCCTCTAACTGCCGTCGCTACTTATCCACCTGTTTTCTGGGGGCGCTCTTTGAAAAAACTATTAGGGGGAAAATATGTTTTGTTTATGTTTGGTTTTGAGTGAGAATATGTTAAAATTACATTAATAACCCAGGAACAACATGTGCTGTTTGTAGTTACAATGACAACCAGACAAAGTGTAATTTGAGGCTTAAAGAACAGTGTTATATAGAAGAAATAATATTCTTTCTTACTATTTATTTTCTTGCCTCCTAAAATTTTAGTTTTTAGATCATGCTTCTGCTACTAGCCTAATACTAATGGTAATACTAAAAGTGCAAAGCCTTCTATGCTGGCCTAAACACTATCAGATGCACTGACCTACATTTACAACCTAAATTCTTATATTTGTTTCATGGAGTTGTATTCATTTATTTCCAACAGTTTATTTTCTTAATTTCATAGCGTTTCTCTTGGCTGCACTGCTTCCTGTATGTGTATGTGGACGTTAGATTTTTTGTCCAATCAGATTTCAGCCTCCATGTGCTGCCATGTCAATCTTATCTACCCACTGCCTGAAAAGTCTGTCCTGCTGGCCCTTTTACCATAGAGAATATTATGAATAGGTCTGTTTCGCCTCACAGAATAGTGCCAGCATTTCTCCATGCTCTGATTGGTTGGTCAGAGGGAAACTGTTACAGCCAAGTTCGATTGGTAAAACATGTGTGTATACAGTAATTAATACATCTGTTAGATTTTTTGTTATGCCTACGGAGGAAAAAAATTGATTTGGTCTCGGACATACTTAAAAATAAATTTTCAAAAAAAAAGCTAGACATCGTGAGAAGAGGTCATCCAACCCCGAAGCTTGTCTCAGCTCGGAAAAGGGTTTGTTTCCCACTTCCATACCAGTGAATACAAGTGGTACCACTGGCTTGCAGCCTCTGAAGAGCGGTGCAAATTATGAGTCTGCATCTCTCGTGAGTAGGTTGGATTTTATTAAATTTTTAATGTTTTTGTCATGTTATTAGACAAATATTGATTCTGAACTGTTCCAGATGATGTAGGTGGCACAGTTGCGGTTGTAGTGTAGATGTTTGGTGTTGTCTTTTCTTGTTTTTGCTTTAGCAAAATGGTATTCACCCTCCATATGTGAAATGCCTCTCTCTATGTAATGCCATGCTTTGTTATATTGCGTTTTTATATAGTATTGATGGTTTCTATAATTGCGACGTGATAGTGGTGGTATTAAGAGGTGGATTAAGTCGGGTATGTCCTCACTGAAGGCCCAGGTACCAAATGCACTGAATACTAATAACATAATGCAATAATCATTATCATCAATCCAACTTCATAGTAGGTTTCTTTAATGACAATGTTCAAAAGTAAAAAAAAATTTTTTACAATTACCATTTTTAGGTACAATGATACCTATTAATTGTGTTCATGTATTGCAAAATGGCACTGAGAGGTGATGCGGGTAAGACTGGCACAGGTTTCCTGGTATTGGAAGCAGTACAGTTAGCAGTAATTTAAGATGTAATTACATGCAGGTAAATATAAGTACAATGTAAAATACGTACTTACGCAATGCACAGAGTATAGTATCAAATTATTAACCTAAATTTTAGCTAATTCAACATACTTTATTTAAAACGTGTCATCATCATCATCATCATCATCATCTTTTTTTACTGACCTTCCACAGTATTGGCCACTTTTTGAAATCGTCTTCCCATTCCTTTAATAAGGAAGGGACGGGTATGCTGATGTCCTCTATAAATTCTGTCATCGTGTGATTCCACAGCTTGCTCTGAATAAATAAATGAATGAATGAATGAATGAATGAATGAACGAGGAGCTACACTGCAGCGAATGATAACACCCATAGTTCCATAGCAAAGCCTCATGGGTTGCAAGAAACAGGTTAAGACCTCAAAAGAATGTTTGTCATAAATGTTATCTGATTATTGTTTTGTTTTTTTTTTTATATATATAACATGTGTGGATTTTCAATGCTAGCAGTCAAAAATAAAACTGTTGGAGAAATACTGTGTGTGTGTGTTTGTGTGTGAGATTCCCGATTAATATCATTCCAATTGAAAAATTCTTTGGACTGTTTACATGAGACGTTCTCTAATCCGATATGGTGTTTTCAAGTGCCAGGTGTTACACCAGATTCTGTGACCATCGTATGTTGTGAACCTAGAGTGCTAGAGTGCGCTGTTGTTAAAATGCATCTTAAAATAGACCATCTAGAGAAGTTCTCCATGCAACAGCGTAAATTCAAACACCTTAAACATGCTTTTAGAACAGTCTGCTGTCGTGTTGCGTAGAAACAGATAGACTAGCCATTAACTTTTCAAAAAAGATTCATTTACAGTACTTAAAAAAACAAAGCAATTCAAATGCTTTTGCCTTCTCTATTTTCATGACTGCTTTTTTTAACCACCCTGAATGTTATTTATCAATTAAGGCTATTAAAACGACATGTAGTCAGATGTGGATGCTTTAGACTGTTAATTGTATATATCCTGAAACACTTAAATTAGCACTTTCCAAGTTTGTAGAATTCAAGAGTTATTTTTATATTAAGTTTGTAATCTGGCGTACCAGTGTAGATTTATTCATTACTAGAGACTCAAAGCACTTTTGTACGTCGCTCTGGATAAGGGCGTCTGCTAAATGCCGCAAATGTAAATGCAAATGTAAATATTTTTATTTTATTCATTATGTTAACATTGTATATGAATCTCTCTCTCTCCCTTTATATATACAGACTTACAGCAGGGTCACCTTATCTGAAAAGGCTAATACAGGTTATCGAAATCCGTTACCCCCCTCTATTAATAAATTACATTTACATTTATAGCATTTGGCATTTGGCAGACACCATATCCAGAGCGACGTTCATTCATACAACTGAGCAGATGAGGGTTAAGGGTCTTGCTCAAGGCCCCAGCAGTGGCAGCTACAGTAGGTAACGTGCACGGCGCCAGGCGCGTTCTTGCGCCAACATTTATTGAACAGTGGACGCTGATGTTTGAATTTAACGCTGTTTGCGTGGCAAACTTCTCTATCTTCTTCTTCTTCTTCTTCTTTCGGCTGCTCCCATTAGAGGTCGCCACAGCGGATCATCCGTCTCCATACCACCCTGTCCTCTACATCTGCCTCTTTCACAACAACTACCTGCATGTCTTCCCTCACCACATCCATGAACCTTCTCCTTGGCCTTCCTCTTTTCCTCCTACCTGGTGGCTCCATCTTCAGCATTCTTCTACCAATATAATTCATGTCCCTTCTCTCAGGAAAGGGCTTAGGGCCGATCCTTGATGCAGTTAAACCTTCACTCTGAACCAGTCTGTCGTACCTACTGCACACTTCACTGCCGTCACACTGTCCTCATACATGTCCTGCACCACCCTTACATACTTCTCTGACACACCTGACTTCCTCATACAATACCACAACTCCTCTCTTGGCACTCTGTCGACGCTTTCTAAATCCACAAATACACAATGCAATTCCTTCTGTCCTTCTCTATACTTCTCCATCAACATCCTCAAAGCAAATAAGGCATCTGTGGTGCTCTTCCTCGGCATGAAACCATACTGTTGCTCACAGATGGTCACCTCTTCTCTCAGCCTGGCTTCCACTACTCTTTCCCATAACTTCATGGTGTGACTGATCAACTTAATTCCCCTGTAGTTACTGCAGGTCTGCACATCTCCCTTATGCTTAAAGATCGGTACCAGCACACTCCTTCTCCATTCCTCAGGCATCCTCTCCCCTTCCAGAATCCTGTTAAACAATCTGGTTAAAAACTCCACTGCCATCTCTCCTAAACATCTCACGCCTCTACCGGTATGTCATCTGGTCCAACCGACTTTCCATTCTTCATCCTCTTAATCGCTGCTCTCACTTCCTCCTTACTAATCCTATCTACATCCTGCTTCACCAACTCCACATCCTCCAACCTTCTCTCTCTGTGATTTTCCTCATTCATCAGCTGCTCAAAATACTCCCTCCACCTTCTCAACACACTCTCCTCACTAGTCAACACATTTCCTCTCCATCCTTTATTGCTCTAACTTGCAGTACATCCTTCCCAGCTCGGTCCCTCTGCCTGGCCAATCGGTATAACTCCTTTTCTCCTTCCTTAGTGTCCAACCTCTTATACAGCTCCTCATATGCCTTTTCCTTGGCTTTCGCCACATCCCTTTTACCTGCTGCCGCATCTCCTTGTACTCCTGCCTACTTTTCTCATCACTCTGTCGATCCCACTTCTGTTTTGCCAACCTCTTTCCCCTAATGCTCTCCTGCACTTCCTCATTCCACCACCACGTCTCCTTGTCTTGCTTTCTATTTCCAGATGTCACACCAAGTACTTTTCTAGCTGCCTCCCTCATCACTCCTGCAGTAGTTCCCCAATCATCCGGCACCTCTTCACCACCACCGAGCCCCTGTCTGACCTCTTCCCTGAACCTCACTACACTCTTCCTCCTTCAGTTTCCACCATCTTATTCTTCTTTCAATCCTTACATTCCTCCTCTTCTTCTTCGCCTCCAAAACCATCCTACAGACCACCATCCGATGCTGTCTAGCTACACTGTCCCCGCCAACACCTTACAGTCTCCAATCTCCTTCAGGTTGCATCTCCTGCATAGCACATAGTCCACCTGTGTGCACCTTCCTCCACTCTATCGTCACCCTATGATCCTCCTTCTTCTTAAAATACGTGTTCACCACTGCCATTTCCATCCTTTTAGCAAAATCTACCACCATCTGCCCTTCCACATTCCTCTCCTTAAAACCATACCTACCCATCACCTCCTCATCACCTCTGTTCCCTTCACCTACATGCCCATTAAAGTCTGCCCCAATCACCAATCGTTCTTTCCTAGGTACACCATCTACCACGTCATCTAATTCACTCCAGAATCTTTCCTTTTCCTCCATCTCACAGCCAACTTGTGGAGCATAGGCACTGATGACATTTATCATCATCCTTCAACTTCCACCTTCACGATCATCACCCTATCAGAAACTCTCTTCACCTCCACTACACTCTTACTGTACTCTTCCTTCAGAATCACCCCTACACCATTCCTCTTCCCATCCACACCATGATAAAACAGTTTAAATCCACCTCCAATGTTTCTGGCCTTACTCCCTTTCCACTTGGTCTTCTGAACACACAGCATATCTACCTTTCTCCTCTCCATCATATCAGCTATCTCTCCCTTTACCCGTCATAGTACCAACATTTAAAGTACCAACCCGAACCTCTACTCTCCTACTCTGCTCCTTTTCCTGCCATCTCTGTAGACGTCTTCCTCCTCTCCTTCTCCTCCTTCGGCCAACAGTAGCCCAATTTCCACCGGTACCCTGTCGGCTAACGATACCTGTGGCGGTCATTGTTAACCCGGGCCTCGACCGATCCGGTATGAAATTCTCCTTTGTGATCCGCATATTTGATTTGGCACATGTTTTACGCTGGATGCCCTTCCTAACGCAAACCTCCCCATTTACCCGGGCTTGGGACCGGCACTAAGAGTGCACTGGCTTGTGCCCCCCTAATGGCTGGGTTTGGCGAACTTCTCTATATGGTCTATTTTAAGCTGCATTTTAGCAACAGCCCCCTCTAGAGTCACAACATACGATAATCGTAAAATCTGGGGTAACACAGAAAGCTGAGCTTTTTGGTGGTTGTGCTAAGGAGCATCAGAATCCCACCCCTTCATCCTCCAGGAAGCGTATGGATGAAGGTCCGTAGTGGGGACTGGTGAGAGAGGGTTGTATTGCTGGAATATATTGACTTGGAATGGAAACTAAACGTTCGCATGAGTCGCCGGTATTTAACACGTTTGTGTGGACTGGTATGGGGATTTATAGCCCCAGAAGAAGAGACCGTCAGAAATCCAATTCCCCGTATTATACAGGTCGCGGATGTTTTAGACAATCTCGGAAGCTGTGTGGAAAACCGTGTTGTGGCAAATGAATTTATTGTTCACTAGAGTACAGTTAAAACAGTTTGTCTACAAATTCTGCAAGGGAATGAGCCGATACGAGATCTAATACAGATGCCGGGTGAACAGGAGGCTTCTGAAATCGCATGGAGTTTTGCGGAAGCGCATTTTGTGTCGCAAGCAATAGGTCTTATAAACGGCAGTAATCGGTTTAATGCGTTTACATTGCAGAATTTTTATTTTGTTCGCTTTATAAAAAGGGTTATCCCAACGCTCTCAAACCGATTACAATTTGATTTAGTTTGGGCATTTTTATTCCAATTGAGGTCTTTACATGGAACATTTTCATTTGGATTCGACTTTTAAAACGATCACAATGCTCTATGTAAACGCACCTATTATTGTTTTTAAGGCCGGTGGTGCTTGTAAAAGGCTGCCGGGTGGACGGTGAGGTGGAGAAACTTTGGTTCCCGACTAATGGCGCCTCTCTCCTTTGTTCTCTCACTACAGGCAAAATATGGCAGGTGCAGAAGAGGAATTCCCACCGGACACTCGCAACGCTTCATAAAGGTGGGAGATTTATCGGCCTTGCGTTAGGAAGTCCCTGAGCGCTACGTCTGTAGGGACCTGAGGCATCCTTCTCCCGCTCCAGCCACTCCTAACCCCCTTTTCTAGGCACCAGAACACTATTCCTCCTATTTTACTTCCAGTTTTGCTCTCAAAATAAAGACACTTTACCCCAATTCAAGTTTCCCGTGTCTTTGTTCAGCACGAAAAGTCGCTACAATATGTACATAGTCATTAAAGAACATAATATGAAGTGGGATTGATGATAATGATTATTGGATTACATTATTAGTATTACCGTTAGTATTCGGCTAGTAGAAGAAGCATGCTAGTTTTACATCTAAAAGCTACAATCATAGGGAGACAAGAAAATAAAAGAGTAAGTAAGAATATTATTTCTTTTATAAAGGTAAAGAATGCAGACAGGCAAGGCAATACAGGCATGTCCTGCACTCTCACAATTGCAGTTTGCTGTAACGTTAGGTTTGTGTATTTATTACTTAGATTTTATACAACACAAATTCTCCATTTTGGCTTTAATTTTGTACAAATAAATAATTGTGCAATGTGTGTTTATCTGAGTTTGTACTTAACGATTCCTAACTAAGACCTGATGAAGATCAGATTATTTTTTATTATGTCCTGATACCTAAAGCCATAGAATTCAAGAAGGGTGTACTACATAATAAGAAACAGTGAATGCATGTGTAAATAAGTGTGTGAATTTATATGTGAGCATGGTAACTTGCAATAGAAAAAAGTTTGATCCAGATTATATTACTGTCAACACCAAGTCTCAGATAATAGGTATTTACTGGACGTGAGTGTGTGATAAGATTCTTGACTGTAATAATTAATAGGTTAGAATTCACCAGAGGTGGGAGACTCGAGTCATATAACTTGACTCGAGTCAGACTCGAGTCACAATTTTCTGGACTTGAGACTTACTTGACTAGATGTCTGAAAAGACTCGACTTGACTTTAGACATGCTCCTTGTGACTTTAGACTTGACTCGGACTTGTGCCTATTTACTTGAAATGACTTGTGGAAAATATTTTTTTTCAATTATTGTGATTTTTTATATATTTAAGAATGAACTATATATTTTCCAATAAGTCGGCGAACCCAAGCTTCTCTTCCGCATGCATAAACCGCTAGACGCTATCCGGAAGCCGCTTGCCGCCTGCCAAAACAGCAGATCCCTCCGCGGACAAGACAACATGGTTACCGCAAAAAAACAGAAAACCAATTCGTGCTCTAGTCCGCTTATCCAGCTTAACCACTTCCTTGACATTTGTGATGGACAGAATGCTCTTCAGTTTTGGTCTATATATAGACCCATTGCCCTCTTTATTTAAGGTGACTACCAGGCTTATGGCAATTCCAGCATCTAGTGCACCAGTTGAACGTGTATTCAGCCATGGGGGAGTGATAATGCGACCCCATCGCTCACAAATGACAGATAAAGTTTTGTCCAGTATGATTTTTTGCAAATGCAATTTACTGTAATTTGCCTTCACATTGGCATTATTTTAAACTGTCCAAACATCACAGTTTAACATTGAAGTGGTCAAGGGTTAAGGTTGTTATGGCCAAATACATAAATATGGTTTGATATACTGGGGCATGACCTGATATATATATATATATTTTTTTACATTATTAAAGATATTAGAAAATGAATGAAAAGCGCTAGAGTAACATGATCATAATAGTTTGTGGATAACTCTTAACAGAACAAACAATGTTGTGTTCATCACCTTTTAAAAACCACTGCCTCACTTGTACAGTAAGATTTTTTTTTTTTCTAATATTGATATTCTACTTTGAGTATGCAACCCATTGTTTGGTGTCTGATGAGATGACAGAGTATACTTTAGGTATTATTATTACTATATGTTGAGATGGGGGCATGTGACTGTTCACTCCATGTTTACACAGATACATCAGGGTATTCATAGATAGAAATGATCCAGTTTAACAGCTGTAGTTCTGACTCCTCCTGAGAAGGGAACATCAGCACATTCTACTGTCTAAAAAACTTACAATAATATGAAATTCCCAGATATATGTTCTTAGGTTTTTTAAGCGTGTTCACGTTGGCCTACTTGGATTAAATTGAAATGTTGAATGTTTTTGCTTAGTTTACACTTTCATAGGGGACATCACAGCAAAATAACTATATGTAGGGCTAGCACAAAATGGGAAAAGTTTTATTAATTCTTGTTTACTTGTTCATTTAATTTATTTTTATTTTAGAGCATTTAAAGTGCTTCTTAACGATA
Source organism: Silurus meridionalis (assembly GCF_014805685.1). Taxonomy (NCBI): domain Eukaryota; kingdom Metazoa; phylum Chordata; class Actinopteri; order Siluriformes; family Siluridae; genus Silurus; species Silurus meridionalis. Next base: position 15,679,224 of record NC_060891.1, on the reverse strand, counting down.
TTTTATTACACACAAGTTAATTTATTTATTTCTGTAACCCATCATCAGCCCTCTGTGTCTAAATAAGTAATAAAAGTCCCTGAGTTAAAAAATGTCTAACAAATCTGTGTGCTACTTGGTATGACTTGATGACTAAGTTGCAACTTGACTTGACTTGACAAAGAGTATGACTTGACTTGACTTGACCCTTACAACAGAATGACTTGACTTGCCTTTGACTTGCAATGTTAAGACTTGGACTTGACTTGAGACTTGCATTTAGTGACTTACTCCCACCTCTGGAATTCACCAATCATATCTAAAATAAATAACAAGCATATTGAAATATAAATAATAAAAGAAAATTAGTACAAGGTGATCACACATAATAAATTGTCTTGCAAAATAGTATGTAGGTAGGTACACTGGAAAATAGTCAGCATGACTCAACTGCTAATTATTTTACCTGTGTCTATGATAAAAGAAGTATATTTTAAACTTTTCCACAGAAACTGATCAAAGAAATATGTATGACACTTTGTCACAGTTTCAAACCTATGGAAAACAAGTGTAACAAAATGGTTAATAAGTACATTGATATGTTGGTGAAGGAGCTTTCTACAAATTATGACAATTATAACAATGTGTGCTAAAGATGGACTTTGCAAGTGAGTTATGAAAACTTGTTTTGAATAATTTCACTTATACTCTATTTTCAAACCATTAAGTTGTAGTAATTGCTATTTTATCTTTGATTTAAAAAGATGACATGTCAGCCCGTGAGCCGGAATTGATCCAAGCTATTCTACAAAACGTCCAGAAACTTTGAAGATGGACAAATAGCAAGAAATTAATTAAACCCGTACTAGATGTTTAAAATAAAAATGTTTGGATATCATTGTGTGCTAATAAAAATTTTCTTAAGCAGTAATTCTTGTTCTCGTTCTATTTATACACAATAGAATTAATCATAATTGTTTATTCTGTTAAAACTCTCCGAATTATTGAAATGATAGTCGCATTGAGAGTGTGAGAGCTTGGAGTTGTGGTTTTGGTTTCTACTTTAATCCAGACAATCATGTCCCACTATGATGAAGTATTAGGTAGTTTTATTGTAAGGAAGAAACAGCAGTGGGAAAACTCCATCTCAAAAAACAAAATAGAGCATTTAGGATTTTCAGGATATAATCATAAAAAATAACATTCTGGCATAGTCTTTCTCTTAAACATGTGGCATTTTAGTTTCCGTTAGAGGCTCCCTATGCTATTTTATCCTGTCCTATACTATCCTATTGTGCAAATTTCAAGTCATTCTGGGCTATGATGCAAAATTTATATTGCAGACTTTTAGGTCAGAGTCTGCATTTCTGCTAATTTGTGCTGTAAATAGGAAATATGTAAGGTTTAGAAATTGTATTGCAGCCAGTTACTGAAGGGTCTTAGCGATGCTTTATTCATGTATACAATAGTGTGAAAATGAAAGTACACCTTGTTTGAATTCGATGACTTTACATAACAGAACATCAAAATCATCAGATCCTTATTGGGTCATAAAATTAAGTTAAAACATCTATCACTGAACACATAACATATTACACAATGTCATTATTTATTTTTACAACAATTAAGCCAAAATTGCAAAGTCATCTGTAGAAAACCTAAGTACACTTTTACTGCTTGAATAGTATTTAAAAGGCCAAGAAGCACCCATGCTGTAATCAAATGCTCTAAATTGGTCATCGGCAACTGAGTACCTGTATAAAAACTGAGGTTTTAGCAGTCTGATGCAGTCTGGAGCATTTAGATATGTGTTAACACAATGCAGAGGAGGAAAGATATCAGTGATCTCAGAGATGTTTCTGGGCATCAGTTTGGGTAGGTGTAACAGGTTCAATAGTTTCTGGATGGAAGAAAGAGAAGACAAGCCACAGTTCACTAAACAGAACTTTATTTATTTGCATTCACTTTTGCCCTAGCGTTTTCCTTCCCACATATCACGCCAGGGTTTAACCACACACTCTCTCTGCCACTCGCTGTTCAGTTGTCTTTCAGCTCACTTCTGCATGATGTGTCTCTCCCCATGGCTGTTGTCTCTCTACTTTTTATTCACATTGCTGGACACTGAAACAGAGCTCATTTATTAGTCTCATCAGCTGCAGGTGTGCGCTTACAACTTGTTTCACCCGGTTCCACCTTCCACTCGTGAAATGGTGCTGTTCCTGCTGGCAAAGTAGGTTATAAGTCCATTTCCAAACTATTCAAAGCCCACCATTTTACAGTAAGTAATATTATTCACGTGGAAAACATTTAAGACAGATGTCATTCTTCCAAGGAATGGACGTCAAGGGAAATTCACCCCAAAATCAGGCTGTGCAGTGAAATTTCAAAACACCTTAGTTTCATTCCAGACTTTAAAGGTCTCTCTTAGCATGTTAAATGTTCCTAAAAGAACAATTTGAAAAAGACTGAACAATTAAGGTTTGTGTGGAAGTGTTGACAGGAACAAGACTCCAGTCTATAAAGAACACGGCAGCATCAGTTATGTTTGCAGAGTTGCATCTGTACAAACCGCAATGCATCTAGAACAGTGTCCAATGGACAAATGAGACCAAAGTGAAGATGGCGATAATGCACACCTCCACTTTTGCACAGCATATCAGCACACACTCATATCAAGCTTAAAGCATGCTGGTGGAGGGGTAATGATTTGGGCTTGTTTTCAGCCACAAGACATGGGCACTTTGCAGTCATTGAGTTGACCATGAACATCTCTGCACAACAATACTCCAGAGTAAAATGTGAGGTCATTTGTCTGACAGCTAATGTTTGACTACAACAGAATGGCTGGAAAATAACAGAATCATAGTGTCACAATGGCTTAGTCAATGTCTAGACCTCAACCTGACTGGCATTCTGTGGTGGGACCTTAAGAGAGCTGTGCTTAAAAAAATGCGTGCAAATCTCAATGAACTGAAACAAGCGTGTAAAAAAGTGAGCCAAAAACTTCCACCACAATGATTTGAGAGACTAATAAGGTCATACACAACATGATTACTACAATTTATAGCTGCTAAAGGTGGTTCTATAAGCTACTGAGTCATAAGGTGTACTCACTTTTCAGTTTTAAACAGATTCTCCAATTTGGCTTTAATTTGTAAAAAGAAATATTAAAATAGTGTAATATGTGTTGTTGTTTACCTGAGGTTGTAGTTGCCTAATTCTAAGACCTGCTGAGGATCAGATGATTTTTTTAATATGTCCTGATACATGAGCAGCCACAAGGGCATGGTTTTGAAGTAAAAAAGAGAACCTGGAGAAAGCCAATAACTGTATATCCATGTGGCCTTAAGAAACAGTGAATGCAGGTGTAAATAAGTGTGTATTTATATATGTATGCATGGTAGCCTGAAAAGCTAGAAAACACTTCCCTCCAGATTGTATTACCTTGCAACACCAAGTCTCAGGATAGGAAACTCTGACAAAGATAAATTGGTTACTGGATGTGAGTAAGAAATAAAGAGATGCCTGACTGTAAAAAGATTAATAGGCCAGAATTTATAATCATAGGTAAAATAAGTAAGTAAATAAATAACCGAACAAATAAATAACAATGAATATGTAAATAATAGAAAGAATACAATATAAATATAAATAATAATAAAAAGTAAATACAGGGTGATTAGACATCATAACATTTCTTGTTAAAATAGTTGGAAAGTAGGAAATATGCATCATGGTATAAGCTAGTCTGCACTGTCTGTGTCAGCATATATATATGTGGTCACAGAAAAGGTTTCTGTGGTAGGATTATAGGTATAAAAGCACCCCAGAAGACACTGCATTAGGACAAGAATATTCAGCTCTCAAGAAGTCACATCTCTTGCATCTTGTATCTCACATCTCTTGCAATCACCATGCTACGAAACGTTCTTGTTGCTTTTTTCATCATAGCCTCAGGTAAATCAATTGGCAATTGTAATCTGTTTGTTATTTTATTTATATGAAATGCTCAGAATTATTAGGTGGTTGTATAAATTCTGTTTCATAAGTTATAATGCTAATGTTTTATTTGCTCTGGTTCTCAGCCTGTGCAATGCACCTGGAGTACCTGAAAGTTGATTCTGAGGAACTCCATGATGGGACTTTGGTTTGTTCAACAAATTGCATATTTGATCTTATTTTTACATATAAGAACAATGTATGCTCAATCTCATCAGTGTTTACTCTAAACGCTACCAAAGCCTCTAAACTGACTCTAAGTCTCACAAGTAAATTGTAAGGCTTAATATTTGTAATATTTACTCTTTGTTCTGTAGATTTCAGCCACTTCCAATGTTTATGTTGGTCAGGATGAGGATTTGCTGATGCCTGAGGAGCAGATTCCTGGTGTGTGTTCCATTTGTAAGCGCATAATGAAGAAAGTAAAACATCATCTTGGTAACCATGAAAATGCGGTGAGTGATCATACTGTAGGTCAAATAAAGGAAATGGTGCCTCAAACTTTTCTAACACAGTTTAAACTTTACTACAGGAAAAGATCAAAGAAAAATTAATGAACCTCTGTGACAAATTGGGACCTGTGAAAAAATTTGTAGGAAAATGGTTACTAAGAACATTGATATGTTGGTGGAGGAACTTTCTACAGATGATGATCCAAAAACAATATGTGCTAAAGCTGGCCTTTGCAAGTAAGTTATGAAAACCCGTTCTGAATAATTTCACTTACCCAGTATTTGGTTTTGAACCATTAAGTAAAAGTAATTGTAATTTTTGTATCTACAGGTCAGCCAGTGAGCCAGAATTGCTCCAAGCTATTCTACAAAACTTCCAGGAACTCTGAAGATGCACACGTGGCAGAAATTAATTAAACTGGAAGATGTTTAAAATAAAATGTTTGAACATTCTGTGCTTGTGCTAATAAAATATTTGAAAACAACAATTCTTGTTTCATTCTATGTGTACAAAATAGAGTGTTGAATCTTATAAAACTGTCAGATTTATTCAAATGATAGTGGCATCGAGAGTGTGAGAGCTTGGAATGGTTTTAGATGGTTTCTACTTCACTCCAGAAAATTATGTCCCAAAAGATTAAGTCTTATGTAGGAGAAATATTGTAGGGAAGAAGCAGCAGAAACTCCATCACAAGGAGAAAAAGGGAGCCTTTCTGATTAATGTGTATTAATGCCCCTGATCCTGAAGTGGGTGATCATCTATGTTGACACAGGTCTGTTGCATGTTCTACTGACGCTTGTGGGAGCATTTACTCCTATTGTGTTAATTTGACCATTTTTGGTTAGAATGGAAGCTGCCATTTCACCTACATGAGACTGCAGCCTTTTAAAAAATATTAAACTTCAACACAGGTAAAGATTAAAGCAAAACTGAGGAAAGTATGTGACAAAAGGGAACCCTGAAAAACTTCTGTAATAAGAATATTGATGTTGGTAATGTAACTTATTCCATATTTGTTTTAGAACCAGTAAAATGCCAGTAAAACAGTTAAATTAAACTTTAATTTGTAAATTTAAAACAGTAACTTGTAATTCTTTTTTAAAAAGTTCCACAGTGTTTGGCATGTATATGTGTGTGTGAGCATGAGTCATAGTTCCAGTCTTTCTATACTTTAAATAAAATTAGTCAGTCAGTTCCACACAAACCTTGTCAAACCGTGCCTTCTTTTTTACTTTTTCTTTTACACACAGTTGGACAGCCATGTTAAGACATTTAGATGATTCATATCAGAATAGTCCTTCATTGTAGAAGGCTTACAAAAAGGCTTACCACTGCCACAGTCATTGTCAACAGTTCTAGCATTCTTAGTGGTAGATAAAATTAGATATAGCAGCCCACGGTGTTGTTTCTCATTTTAGAGCACGAGGAAGGCCTGCATTCTCACTGAATTCAATTAAATGTGGATAAAGTGGCGTGAATAGATGAAAATACCCAATACTATCAAGACAACCCAGTAGGTAGATCTTTAAACTATGCAACTGGCCCAGAAAGGTGAACCTTTAACGCATCTGCTGGTCAATCAGCATAAACCACCTTCATTGCTGCATGACATGGAGGACTTTTAAGTTGTCTAAAATTCAAGTGTTGGAATGTAATGGTCTAAATAGAGTTTTTACCCATACTACACAGTCAGAATCTATAGATCTGATGTGGTTACTGTCTGATAAGATCAATGGCTACAAAGTATCCTGTGGGCAGCCTTTTGGCTGTGTATGAATTTATTAGAGATAGTAATGAGAAGTTTTGTTTGGTTGTTGATTGGTTACTGGTTAAAAAAAAAAGAACCAGTGGGCTCATACCTGATAGTATCAAGAGGCCTGTTTTTGAAGTGCTGTCCATGCAGTGTGTGTGTCCAAATTCAATAAATACTGTATCTTGAGCTTTTCCTTGTGTGTTGACCAGCATCATGACTATTGGATACATTCAGCATATTCGGAAAGATGATACTGATGATAAAAAATACAGTGCCTGTCACAGTTTTGTCACACTTCTGTCATACATATTCATCCATCCCTTTTGTTAATTCATGTATCTATCCATCCATCCATATATATATATATATATATATATATATATATATATATATATATATATATATATATATATATATATATATATATATATATATATATATATATATATATATATATATATATATATATATACACATATATATATACACATACACATATATATATATATATATATATATATATATATATATATATATATATATATACATATATATATATATATATATATATATATATATATATATATATATATATATATATATATACACATACACATATATATACAGTATATATATATCACAAATCACTCTGTCCCTTTTCTTCACCCACTCCACCCTGCCTGCACTCTTTTCCTCACTTCTCTAACACACTCTTCATTACTTTGCACTGTTGACCTCAGGTACCTGAACTCCTCCACCTTCTCCCTGCAACTGCACCACTCCACTGCCCTCTCTCTCATTTACACACATATACTCTTTCTTACTCCTACTGACCTTCATTCCCCTTCTCTCCAGCATGTACCTTCACCTCTCCAGGCTCTTCTCAACCTGCTCCCTACTCTCAGCACAAATCCCAATATCAACTACTAATACTAATACTAAAAGAATAGACAGAAAACAGAAAAACCAAACCCCAACATTTCTTACATGGCAGCATACATCAGGTAACTTCACTTTTGCAGGTTTAATTCTGTTATGTTTATGAGGTGTCAAGCATTAGACTGACATCCCACATGGGGATTGTATCCTTTTTGTTCCTATTCTGATCCTGGGGAATAGGTTCTGGATCCACCCTAATAAATATTTACTGAGATGAATGAATGGATACATGCATCTATTATCAAGTTCAAAGTAGTAATTGTGTTCAAATTGAATAATATGAATCTTGTGCATGTTTTGAACTGCTATTCTCTAATTGCAAATTCTTACAAATTACAGTGCTGTCAAAGGTTTGAAAACACATAGTCTTTTATCGTTTTCGAGAGACACATGAACATTCTTTTTACTTCTATGCAACAGACTTGGTCGCTTAAAGGTATAAAGACCAAACAAATATATAAACATAATAAACATATAAACGTTAAAGTTTATTTGCATTTTAATTCTCTTTTAGCATGAATAACAGCTTTAAACACTCTTGGCATCCGGATATCTAGTTTCTCCAAACATGTCTCTTTTAAAACTTGCCAAAGGTGTTCTTTGCTAATTCTTTGCTAATTTCTTTCTGATCTTGTGATGCAGGTCATCAGGATATCGGTGCAGTGACTGGGCAGGCCAGTCAATGATTGATAACACTTCAACCGACTGTTTGTTCTCTAAATAATGCATGCAGAGCTTGGACCTATGCTTCTGGTCTTTGCTTGTTGCATGGTGAAGTTGGATCAATTAGTTACAGTCAAGATGTTATTCCTTGGAGTTAAATATGGAATAGTAGCCATATTGGTTCAGTATTCCTTTCACCTGGTGGTCTAGTGGTCTAAGATGCAGCGCTCTCACCGCTGCGACCCGGGTTCGATTCCCGGTCAGGGAACCATCCCCAGCCACTTTCAGTGCCGGTCCCAAGCCCGGATAAATTGGGGAGGGTTGCGTTAGGAAGGGCATCCAGCGTAAAACATGTGCCAAATCAAACATGCGGAGGATCCGCTGTGGCGACCCCTAACGGGAGAAGCCGAAAGAAACATATATATATATATTCCTTTCACCGAGAATAAGTCTCTAACCTTCCCTGCTCCAAAAATATATATCTGTAAAATAATATGCAACAAATATCAAAACAAACAAAAAAAATCTATTGCATTTAAACACTATACATTGTATCCCAGTATAACATGTGGTTACACTGTTATATATATTTTGAGCATAACTATCGTCAAATCTGCATATTTCTGGGTGGTCACAGAAATACAATTATACTCAAGGAAGTCAGCAGAGGCATAAAGACCACCAGAAGGGGTTGCATTGAGACAGACTATTCAGCTCTCATTGAACCACATATCTCTCTCATCTTTAACTATCACGATGATCTGCAAATTCCTTGTTGCTTCTTTCATCATTGGCTCAGGTATGATTTATTGGACAATTCTAGGAAGACAATTCTAATTAGTTTTTTTTTTTTTTATCCTTTGTTAAGAGGAAATTGATTTGTTTCCTCTTCTACTCTAGCCTGCGCAATGCACCTGGAATATCTGAAAGTTGACTCTGCTGAAGAACTCTTTGATGAAACTTTGGTATATTATCCTGTTATTTTTTTTATTTTTTGCATTTTTCTAATACAAAGCCTTCAAACTGTACACATGTCTACCTAAAATATGAAAATGTCAAATGACTTGCTTTGATATTTGCAATTTGCTGGTCACTTCGCAGGATTCAGTTGATTCGAATGAGGATTTGCCAATGCCTGAGGGACAGCTCCCTGGTATGTGTTGGGCTTGTACGTGGGCCATGAAGAAACTGAAGGCAGAAATTAGTGGCAAAGCAAATGCAGTGAGTGATGAGCATTATGCTACATAGATAAAAAAAAAAAAATAGTGCCATGAACATTTCTATTTCAATTTTAAACATTATCACAGGACATGGTTAAAGCGAAAGTGTCAAAGGTCTGTAACTCAATTGGATTCCTGCGAAGTCTCTGTAAGAGAATGATAAACAAGTACATGGATGTCTTGGTGGAGGAACTTTCTACCACAGATGATCCAGGAACGATCTGTAGTAATATTGGCATTTGCAAGTGAGTTACAAAAACTATAAACATAAAAAATTTATTCACTAACCCAGTATCATGCATGTTTTTAATTTACTGTCAACTCTAATCCTATATCTTCCATTCAGAAATTACAAGTCAGTGGGAATGCTGGAATTCATCCAAGCTTTTGCTCCAAACTACAAGAAGATCTGAAGATCTGTGAAAAGAGGAAATAAATGTTTGAATTAATTATTACCAAGTCAGCTTTTGTAAACCAATAAATATATTTGAAATTAACAATTTACTGTCTCATTCTATTTTCATAATATAGTCCATTTCTAATAAACCACTACCAAATGGCATAACTTGATTGTGATTGTGCAACTGTATGAAGAGAGAACTATGAAAACCTGTGCTGAGATTTGGATTGCAACTTCATTGCAAAAGACAGTCAGCCATTCAGAAGTTGTTGCAGAGCAGAGATGACACGGGAAGGTGCAGATGTTGAAAAGCCATCATGAGAAATAAATGGGATTAATGGGATAAAAGAGGAGAATTCTTAATTGCGGTTTAAGTTAATACAAGGAAAAGCAGTCCTGGTGTTTCAGACATAAGGCAGACATCCAAAATCCTGTTGTTGTGTTTTCTAAAAGTATAACTTCATTTGTAGATCCCTGTGCATGTTTATTGCATGCATGTGTGAATGCCAGTCATGCATGGGGAGAGTTGCAAATGTAGAGTGACAAACAACGGATCAAATTCTCAAATGGTTTAAAGTTTAACACAAAATCACATTTAAAGTGAAACTGACACAATGTGGCAAAGTATTGGTTTAATACTTGTGTTCTAAATGTGTTTTTTTTGCTTATACAGTCTAGTTTGTGTCTGCTACATGAATGAATGTAGTATTTCACATGCACACATTTGTATAGCGTTAAATTTATTAATACACTTCCTATTAAGGATCCATAGAATTTGTAAATTAACACAAAAATGAATATCACTCTCCATCATGTACGTCTGTCAATTTATTCTGTATTTTTTAATGCCAAATGTTTAAGACAGGGCTGCAATCGAAAGAGAAACTACTTCACATAAACAGTGGATGGACACAAAGACCCCTTACTGTCTCTGCAACACTCATGTACATTCTAACAGACACCGAACACCAAATTTAAATAAATCTTACACAAATATATTTGTACAGTAAAATTTTTTTAACAAAAATGAAGTGTGTGAGTGTGAGTGTGGTTGTGTGTGATGGGTGGGTGGGTGTGATGTGTGATGGATGGGTGTGTGTGATGGGTGTGTGTGATGGATGGTCGGGTGTTGTGTCCAACACAGGAAAAGACCAGTATTGTGTCAGCTCAGTTCAGTTCAGTTCTCCAAACCACGATGATTGTGCAGGTTAATGTGAAACAGGAGCAATAGTGAGGAGACACTTTGAGTTACGGGACAGGATACGGCCTGGCCAGCTCCGGCGCAGAATCTCCTGATCCAGCTTGTTAAGACTTTGAGAGCACAGCTGTAGATCCTGAACACGATCGGCCAGGCTGTCTAAACCCACTGTGTCCCAGGGTCCACACACCTGGCAACCTGATAAGATTTAAAAAAAGATGTTTTATTGGACAGAGACGCACAATTAGGAAAGCAACAAATGATTATTTCCACAATAAATTCAAGAAAAGATAAAACATAAAGAAGCACAGTAACTGTAACTAGTCTGGACACTTAAACCACCAAAATTTTATTTTCAAAAATAAAGTTTTTACAAAGCACAAACTGGCCACAATGCAAATGCGATGCACAGTGAGCAACATACTACATGAATAAATAAAGCTAATTAACTGGTGCCGTGAACATTTCAAAGTTTTAACATTGCCACAGGACATGGTTAATGTGAAAGCCTGTGACTTAATCGGATTCCTATGAAGTGTCTGCAGAAGAATAATTAACAAGTACATAGACGTCTTGGTGGAGGAACTTTCTACCGCAGATGATCTGTAGCAATATTTTTTTTTGCAACTGAGTTACACAAGCTTGCATTTATTAAATACTTCCACTTTCCTAGCAATATGCAGGTTTATTTTATTGCCACTTTATTGTAATTATAGTCCTATATATTTTATTAGAAAACTACAGTATAGTGGAAAGGCTGGAACTGATACAAGCTTTTCTTTAAAAACTACAAACAGTGCTCTTAAACTGTAACATTAAGGTATTAATCTTGTGTAACTATGTTATACTGGTTAGGTTTGCAATGAATCCAGAGCTTATCTCAGGAACACTGAACGGATAGAATAGACACTAGTCCATTGCAGGTCACCATGAACATTCACACGCTTGTGTACTATTTACCATGGAAAGTCCACGAAGACATAAATATCCTCAGATGACTAACCTTGAAGATTAAGTTGAGTCAAAGTATGTCGTGCTTCCCCAAGAGCATTGAGGATGCTTTGAAGTCCAGTTGAAGTCACAGAAGGATTAGCTGACAGATCCAGGGACACAAGGGATGGACAAAGAGCAAGACACCTACAATATCAAAAGTAAATTACTGATTGATTATAGTCATTTCTATTCCGGTACCTTCTCACAAACTACCTGATATTGCTAAAGCAGTTCTCAGAAATAAATAACTCGCACAGTCTGAATAGAATCAAAAATGTGATTAAATATGTACGGTCTCTACTAAAACTATTAAAACAGCAATACTAATAGTATGTTCTATTCTCTCAAGATGTTTTGGCTGAAGATCTAAATATAGAGATGTGTCAAATAAAGTGGCTTTATTATCATTTTACCCATATACAGTGTAATACATAGTAAAACATTCCTCAAGGACCCAGGTGCTACATTAGTATTTCACAGCACAACACAGAACAAAGACTCAATCAGGTCAACACAGGAAAGATAAAAAAAAAATTTGCCTTCATTTGAAATTCACAGTATTCATTACATTTCACAAAGAAAAGCATCTCAGTACAAACATGAATGAATATATGAGGATGACAATCTTGGTGTAGAACATTTTAGACTTCACCTTGTGAATGATCTAACACTTTGATCAGTCAGGCCATTTGCAGCTAGGCCCAGATGTGTAAGTGTACAGTCTCCCTGGAACACAAACACATGTAAAC